>NW_007729343.1:57377-58416 GCF_000696425.1 Galeopterus variegatus | reverse complement strand
TTCGTCTTACATTGTGCTGCACAAGATAGAGCTATTTTTTTGCTTTAGGCAGGAATTACTCTACTTACAGTTTAACACTGATTAGATGTGGATGGAGAAATAAAATATATTAAGCTCATTTGGCTAAAAGTTTTCTTGTTTTCAAAACTTGGGGCCCATGGAGAGAAATCTAAAAGAGGCTCTTGGTGATATAAGAATTGGTTAGTTACCTCTCAAGTGGTGGAAGGAGCCAGGGGTTGGGGACCAGATGTGTCTTGGCTCTGCCACCTGCCACCGTATTCCACTGAAACTAAGAAGGCATCGTTGTGAGGTGCACATTTACACAGCGCTGAGAACAAGAGAACCCGCCATAACTGTAGGGTGCACCCCATGTCAGATATATTAAAATATGAAAAGAACATCTTAGAATTGGTGGAATAGGGTGGATGTAAGACATTGAGTAAGCCCCTCTCTCTGGGCCTCAGTTTCCCCAGCTGTCAGAGGAGATTGACAGTAACACACGCTCAGCCTGATTCAAATGAACTACCACGTGTGAGAGCGTATTGGAAACGGCTGCGTTTGGCGGGAGTTGTTCCCAGGGGAACTGGCAGGAGGCAGAGTCCTGGGGAAGAAGCTGGTGAACTCCGGTCTGGAGCAGGAGGAGGGGCAGTTTATTTAGAGGTGAAGACAGTGTAGTTAATTGCAAAGCTTTGACCTGTGGATAAATAGTAAACAGGAGTCATGGGCTGGCCAGTGAGGGGATCCGAACCCTTGACCTTGGTGTTACCGGGCTGTGCTCTAATGGAGCAGAGACCTTGCCCTTTCTGCTCTGTAGCACGGATGTGTGGCTGAACCTGGAATTATCTGGGTCCCCAGTTGACCCAGAGCCTCTACGTGCAGCACTTAGAGGGTGGAAAATGGCAGAGCAGGTCACCTCCCCATCTCTGGGGCTGTGGCAGGGACACACGGAGGAGGTGGAGGCAGGAGGATGGACTGAGACTTTGATCATTTATTTTTATTTTTATTTTTTTTGTCTTTTGTCTTTTTCCGTGTCCGGCAA
>NW_007729343.1:51229-56900 GCF_000696425.1 Galeopterus variegatus | reverse complement strand
GCCGCGCTTCCCAAGCGGCGCACTATCCAGTGCGCCACCGGGCCGGCCCAACTTTGAGCATTTAAAACACTGGCTGCACCTCCTCCCAGTGTGGCTGGGGGTGGGGTGGGGGGACCTAAGAAACGGGGGGCCTGGACCATGCCCACCTTCATGCAGAATGCATCTCCTGGCAGGCTTCTCGTCACAGAAGCAGGCAAGGGCTGGGGGACCATTGTGTTGACGTGGCTCACCCGTGTGTGTAAAGTGGCACAGATGTACCTTGTGACATAAAGTAGTGGTGGCAGCTCCTTTGCCCAGAGCACGGTGTGGGGGCTCTATGGAGGCGGGCTCTGGAACTGACATCATAGCGGTGCTGTCACGAGCTGTGTGGTCCTGAGAGTTACGTAGTTTGTGCCTTTATTTCCTTGTATGTGAAAGAAAAAGGTGGGGGGGTAATAACAGATCACCTGATGGGGTTGTCGTGGATTAAATGAGATGACCCACGCCAGGCTCTGAGGGCCCAGCCTGCGGCCACTGCTCATTAAGATTCCGTGTGTGTCTTGGCCAGCGATGACCAGATCCTGGAGTGGTGTGGGGAGGACGCTATCCACTACCTGTCCTTCCAGAGGCACATCATCTTCCTGCTGGTGGTGGTCAGCTTCTTGTCTCTGTGCATCATCCTGCCCGTCAACCTCTCGGGAGACTTGCTGGGTGAGGACCTTTCTCAACCTTGGGTATGTTGGGATGGCGCAGAGTGACAGGTCTAGGGAAGGGGGCTCCTCACGGTTGACCAGAACTCCAGGAGTCGTGCTCCAATTCAGAAGTAAGAAGGTCTCAGGGGGACTTTCTGAACTTTTCCGTCTGATTAAATATCCAGAGAAGAGTCCACCCTGGGCCAAGAGTTGGGGCCCCTAATGTCAATTTCTGGTTCTGTCTAAATAGGAGGGGGGGAAATCCCCAAGATTTATAGAATCAGAGCTTTCAGAGAGTGTTTTATATTTTCTTGCCTTCACCCAAATCAGGAGACCACTTTAGGTAGACCTGAAAGATGTCTGTGATACTTAGTCACAATCAGAGTTACGTCTTCCCAGCTTCCAAAATGCCATCACAGACCCCCTTAGGAAGCCCCGTGATTCCCAGCCTTGGTTTGGTAATAGCTTGGGATATTCCTAGTTTTCTCAAAGCATCTCAAAAAAAAAAAAAAAAAAAATCTCAAAGCAAGATGAATTCAGATTTCAACTTTGCTTGCATGTAGGTTGAGAGGTTGTCGGGAGCATGTTGAATCAAGCCGAGGCCTTGGTTGGTGTAGCTCTGAAAAAACTGGACAGTGTCGTTGTCTTGCCACTGGCCTGGGCATCTGGCTGCTCTTCCTCCCAGAGCTCCATAAACCAAGCATGATCATGTCCCCTCCTGTGTCCCCACTGTGACCCTGGTTATGCCCCCTCCTGCGTCCCCACCATAGCCCTGGCACTAAGTCTCTGTTCTTCTCTGCAGACAAAGACCCTTACAGTTTTGGGAGGACGACGATAGCAAACCTGCAGACCGAGTGAGTGTGGGGTGGGTGGTGGGTGGGTGCCGATGGGCGACACCGAGGAGAAAGCAGATTCCGGAGCTGGGGAGGCCAGACATGTCTGAAGCAGGCGGGCTAATGTCCGAAAGCCCCCGCGGCCAGTGTCCTGCTGAGCCATGGGCTGAATGCACCACAGGCAGCTGCTGTCGTACAGGGGGTTTATGTGGACCTGAGTTCCTATGTCAGGACAGGGACAGGGACCTCTCCAAAGCATGCATGGTGGGCCGAGGGCATTGGCCACAGCCCTGCGCCCCTGCCTGGGAGCCCAGCCCTGATGGCAGGTGGTGTCCCCTCAGCAATGGCCTCCTCTGGCTGCACACCATCTTTGCTGTGATCTATCTCCTCCTCACCGTGGGCTTCATGCGGCACCACACCCAGTCCATCAAGTACAGAGAGGAGAGTCTGGTGAGTGGGGCCGGGGACGGGACCCTGCTGGGAGGGCCTCCCGGGCTTTTGCTGCAGGACCACGACAGCAGTGAGCTTGAGTGGCCTCTAGAGTCTGGCTCACGTGTTCGTGCTCACACTTGGCATTATTATTTCTGAAAAATTTCCGGGTGGATTGTTTTAAGATTTGGACATTTTTTTTCCCTATTCTGCCAACTTGCCCTTTCATTTGTGGGGTTTGGCTCGTAGTTACCGATGCTAAGTCATGTGTAGGGGGTTTTGGTTGAGAGTGGCTCTTTCTCTCTTGGTGGCCCACAGCTTGACGGGGGAGGGGAGCTCCTGTGACTTGGTTCTAGGCCCGGGTCCCCCTCTGGTGTGCCGCATGGTCCCACTGGGGTCCCTTTCCCGCTCTGGGTTCCTTCTCAGTCTGCTGCCCTGCAAAGGAGACCCATAGAGTTGCTTAGGAAATGGATTCTCTGTACAGCCTGGAAGAGGATGCTGTGTAGACAACAAGCTTCAGGCTCTCCCAGGCCACGGAAGGAGAAAATGTGACCTTTCTGATTTCCCAGGGTTTCCCCTCGGGAGGCCTGAGTGGGGTAGAAAACCTGGGCTCACCCGCAAACCGGTTTGCCCTGGTGACTTTTCTCCCTGGTGTGTGCCTCCGACAGGAGAGACNGGGGGGGAAATCCCCAAGATTTATAGAATCAGAGCTTTCAGAGAGTGTTTTATATTTTCTTGCCTTCACCCAAATCAGGAGACCACTTTAGGTAGACCTGAAAGATGTCTGTGATACTTAGTCACAATCAGAGTTACGTCTTCCCAGCTTCCAAAATGCCATCACAGACCCCCTTAGGAAGCCCCGTGATTCCCAGCCTTGGTTTGGTAATAGCTTGGGATATTCCTAGTTTTCTCAAAGCATCTCAAAAAAAAAAAAAAAAAAATCTCAAAGCAAGATGAATTCAGATTTCAACTTTGCTTGCATGTAGGTTGAGAGGTTGTCGGGAGCATGTTGAATCAAGCCGAGGCCTTGGTTGGTGTAGCTCTGAAAAAACTGGACAGTGTCGTTGTCTTGCCACTGGCCTGGGCATCTGGCTGCTCTTCCTCCCAGAGCTCCATAAACCAAGCATGATCATGTCCCCTCCTGTGTCCCCACTGTGACCCTGGTTATGCCCCCTCCTGCGTCCCCACCATAGCCCTGGCACTAAGTCTCTGTTCTTCTCTGCAGACAAAGACCCTTACAGTTTTGGGAGGACGACGATAGCAAACCTGCAGACCGAGTGAGTGTGGGGTGGGTGGTGGGTGGGTGCCGATGGGCGACACCGAGGAGAAAGCAGATTCCGGAGCTGGGGAGGCCAGACATGTCTGAAGCAGGCGGGCTAATGTCCGAAAGCCCCCGCGGCCAGTGTCCTGCTGAGCCATGGGCTGAATGCACCACAGGCAGCTGCTGTCGTACAGGGGGTTTATGTGGACCTGAGTTCCTATGTCAGGACAGGGACAGGGACCTCTCCAAAGCATGCATGGTGGGCCGAGGGCATTGGCCACAGCCCTGCGCCCCTGCCTGGGAGCCCAGCCCTGATGGCAGGTGGTGTCCCCTCAGCAATGGCCTCCTCTGGCTGCACACCATCTTTGCTGTGATCTATCTCCTCCTCACCGTGGGCTTCATGCGGCACCACACCCAGTCCATCAAGTACAGAGAGGAGAGTCTGGTGAGTGGGGCCGGGGACGGGACCCTGCTGGGAGGGCCTCCCGGGCTTTTGCTGCAGGACCACGACAGCAGTGAGCTTGAGTGGCCTCTAGAGTCTGGCTCACGTGTTCGTGCTCACACTTGGCATTATTATTTCTGAAAAATTTCCGGGTGGATTGTTTTAAGATTTGGACATTTTTTTTCCCTATTCTGCCAACTTGCCCTTTCATTTGTGGGGTTTGGCTCGTAGTTACCGATGCTAAGTCATGTGTAGGGGGTTTTGGTTGAGAGTGGCTCTTTCTCTCTTGGTGGCCCACAGCTTGACGGGGGAGGGGAGCTCCTGTGACTTGGTTCTAGGCCCGGGTCCCCCTCTGGTGTGCCGCATGGTCCCACTGGGGTCCCTTCCCCGCTCTGGGTTCCTTCTCAGTCTGCTGCCCTGCAAAGGAGACCCATAGAGTTGCTTAGGAAATGGATTCTCTGTACAGCCTGGAAGAGGATGCTGTGTAGACAACAAGCTTCAGGCTCTCCCAGGCCACGGAAGGAGAAAATGTGGCCTTTCTGATTTCCCATGGTTTCCCCTCGGGAGGCCTGAGTGGGGTAGAAAACCTGGGCTCGAAGAGGATGCTGTGTAGACAACAAGCTTCAGGCTCTCCCAGGCCACGGAAGGAGAAAATGTGACCTTTCTGATTTCCCAGGGTTTCCCCTCGGGAGGCCTGAGTGGGGTAGAAAACCTGGGCTCACCCGCAAACCGGTTTGCCCTGGTGACTTTTCTCCCTGGTGTGTGCCTCCGACAGGAGAGACGGACCCTGTTCATTACAGGACTCCCCAGAGGTGTCAAGAATGAGACCTTGGAGAGCCATTTCCGGTAAGCAGGCCCTGCAGGACATAAAGGGAGCTGAGTCCCCTCCAGGGGGACCAGCACAGTCCCACGGGGCAGGTGCCTTAGGGGAGCGCCTTACAGCTTCCACTTGAGTACCCAGGTGAGGTCCAAGAAGGATGGTATGGCTCCCGTGTGCCAGCCCTGCTGGTGCCATGCAAGGGCCCGAGCAGAGTGGCCTGTCCTCTGCAAGCAGCCACAGCTGTCCACGTGGCCACGGTGTCTGGGTACGGGCCAGTGTGGTGGTGCAGATAAACATCGCGGGAATACGTGGGAAAAGAACAGGATTCCCCCGGGGTTGTCAGCATCAACTTTGCAGAATAAGAGACGGGTGAGCTAAGCTCTCGCTCTGATGCACGGAGCTAGAGTCTCCGAGGTGGAGGGACTCGCCTGTTGGCACTTGCTGGTTCCTCCAGCCACTCGGAGGCATCTGAGTGATCGCTCTGGTCCGAGTGTGTGTCTGAGAACTTCCTTCCCAGCAGCCCCTACTGAGCATCGGCACCAGCAATCCCTGCAGGAGGTGGCTGGAGAGAGGCTTTCCTGGGAGGAATCATTTGCATGTGCAAGCCGTGAACAGAGAAAGGCCACGGGCCTTGCACGGGCATCTGCAGGGCAGGTGGGGGCGAGCAGGCCAGGGAGGCCCCCAGGACTTGTGCTTCGGGACTTGAAAGCCCGGCTCAGGACCAGAGGCTTTATTCTCTGTTCGTTCCTTGTCAGTTCAGCATCACTGATCTGTCACAAGCACCAGGAGTTGGCTACAGATTGACTTTGCAATATTTATGAAGAGAGCACGTGCTACACACATTACTAATATAAACAGAATCGTAAAATGGGTGTTTAAAATTTACCAACTGCCCTCTTCTTCAGAAACTACAAGTCTTTTAGAAATACTTGTTTATGTGAGTGTACAAGCACTCTGTAGTGGAATCATTTTTCTCTATTCCTTGAAAAGTTGCCTGTTGGGCAACATTTGGAAACAGCAGTTCCACTTAAGGTATAACCTTAAAGAAAAAAAAAGTCCCCTCATTCCCATCCAAACATCGTGTGTCTCATCCTTTGCCCCACCTTAGGACACCTTCTTAGTAAACACTGCTGCCGTCTGGGGCTCGACGTGTCAATTTGCCTTGTAGCAGCGAGGCTTACACTGGGCATCTCTTCCCCTGTGTTCTTACTGGGA
>NW_007729343.1:45655-51113 GCF_000696425.1 Galeopterus variegatus | reverse complement strand
CAAGCACCAGGAGTTGGCTACAGATTGACTTTGCAATATTTATGAAGAGAGCACGTGCTACACACATTACTAATATAAACAGAATCGTAAAATGGGTGTTTAAAATTTACCAACTGCCCTCTTCTTCAGAAACTACAAGTATTTTAGAAATACTCATTTATGTGAGTGTACAAGCACTCTGTAGTGGAATCATTTTTCTCTATTCCTTGAAAAGTTGCCTGTTGGGCAACATTTGGAAACAGCAGTTCCACTTAAGGTATAACCTTAAAGAAAAAAAAAAGGTCCCCTCATTCCCATCCAAACATCGTGTGTCTCATCCTTTGCCCCACCTTAGGACACCTTCTTAGTAAACACTGCTGCCGTCTGGGGCTCGACGTGTGGATGTGTGAATTTGCCTTGTAGCAGCGAGGCTTACACTGGGCATCTCTTCCCCTGTGTTCTTACTGGGACCTGAAATTGTCCACTGATTAATTGGTGATTGATGTGTCTCCAGGCTTTCTCTCTCACTGAAATGTGAGTTTATCCAGCCTCTGTTCCCAGCACCTGGAACAGTAGCCTGGCACATAGTAGGTGGGAATTTACATGGTCCTGGAATCCCCAGGAGTCGGATGTACAATTTTGTGTATATGTTGAGGGGGCATCTCATGGCGGCTGCAGATACTGACCTTGGAGCCGGCTACCTGGGTTCAACTTCTGGCTCAGACGCTTGCTAGCTGTGTGACCTTGGGCATGAGACACTTGACCTCTGTGGGCCTCGGTTTACTCATCTGTAAAATGGGGACAAAAACCTCACAGATTATGATGAGGATTAAATAAGTTAATATATGCAACCGTACTTGGCCGGCAGTGAGTAGGTAAGCATTTTGCTGAACGTTAACATATGAGTAGACCTTTTTCTGAGCTGAGGGTCTTTTGTGTTCATTGGACGCTCTAAAAAGTCTGTGACCTTTAAAAAACGTTACGAACTGAGTAGGATTTCAGTGACAGTCCGAGGTAGATACTGACCTGAAGCAAACAATAAATGGATGGTTAGAGGGGACAACAGAGAGGTTCGTTTTTCCCATGAGGGCTGCCAGCTGATTGGAAGTCAGGTGGGTGTAAACTTGTCACTTCCAGGCAGTTACCTTCATGCCTAAAAAAGGCCTCTTTGTATTAAATTTCAAAATTTCCCCCTCTTGGGGGGTAAAAGACAAAGTGAAAAGCTCTGCTGGCACAAAGGACAGCAGCGTGACTGCTCTGTGGTCCTTTCCTTGGAGAGGTGGCTTGTCCCCTGCCTGGGGTTTTTCTTGCCAATGACCATCTTTTGCCGCAGGGATGCGTATCCCACGTGCAAGGTGGCGGATGTCCGGCTGTGCTGCGACGTGGCCAAGCTGATCTACCTGTGCGAGGAGAGGTGAGAGGGGGCAGTGGGTGGGTGGGCCTCAGATCAGCTGGCCTGGAGCTCTCTGAGCCCTTCTCCCATGAGGTGCCACCTCTTTCCTCGGTGGCCTGGGATTCCCCTGCTGGGAAGGGAGGTGGGTGGCCCTGCCCCCTTCTTGTTCAGAACGCTGGGCTCCTCCTCCCCTCCTGGTGACGGATGCTTGAACCGTGGGTGTGGCATTCATGCCACAGGACATGCATGAAGTTTGCACCCTGCCCTGCTCCCCCGCTGCAGAAAGAAGACTGAGCGGAGCCTGACCTATTACACAAACCTGCAGGTGAAGACGGGCCAGCCGACCCTCATCAACCCCAAGCCCTGCGGCCAGTTCTGCTGCTGCGAAGTGCAGGGCTGTGAGCGGGTGAGCCCCATACCTGGCTGGGACCGTGGTGTCCTTGCACCTGTGCGGGGCCGCGTCATCCCCAGGGGATGTGTCTCCCGGCAGGAAAACGCCATTTCTTACTACACGCGCATGAAGGACAGGCTGCTGGAGAGGATCACAGTACCTGGCTGGGACCGTGGTGTCCTTGCACCTGTGCGGGGCCGCGTCATCCCCAGGGGATGTGTCTCCCTGCAGGAAAACGCCATTTCTTACTACACGCGCATGAAGGACAGGCTGCTGGAGAGGATCACAGAGGAGGGACGCCGGGTCCAGTACCAGCCCTTGGGAATGGCCTTTGTCACCTTCCAGGAGAAGTCCATGGCCACCTAGTGAGTGTGGGCACACCCCAGGCCCTCCCTTGGCCGAATCCCTGTTCTCTTCCAGGTAACTTGCTGTCCCCGTTGGTAGAGATGGTGTGTCCATCACTCCGGTGAGCCCAGCCATGTTTGTGTGACAGCTGGTGGGGGCTGGGTGTGGGGTGATTCTGGCTGGTCCCCTCTTGGGCTCACGTGGCCTGGCCCCACAGCCGGGCTCTCCACAGCTGGCCCAGCGATCCGTCCCGTTGGCTGTGTGTGCCAGCATTCTGCCAGGCGGGATGGGTACACACCCCCTCCTTTAGGTATCACCAGCTCTGGAACCACAGATCCTTCTTCTGTCCCTGGGCTCCCCATCTTCCCACACATGCAGAGCTGTGGGGAAGACCCCCGGGTACTCTGGGGCACTCACTGCTACAGGGAGCCTGGATCTGGGGAGTGGGCTCTCATATGCCCCTTGGCATGAAGCTCTGAGCTCACAAAGTCTCTGATGTCCGGCTCGCAGTGTCATCTGGCCTTGGGAGGAGCAGGGGGTAGGGTCGGGGAGGGATGCAGCAAGGAGGTAGCCAAGCCAATGCCCCTTCCCCTGCCATCTGTCTCGGGCACCGTGAACCTGGGAACCATTCCCTGGCTGTTCCCCACAGGACTTCCTGCCTCACTTCAGACCCTGAGGCGGAGGAGGCCAGGGTCAAGGGGAAGGGTGTTCTGAGACAGGAGTGAAGGGGCCGGGGTTCCTTGTGAGAGGCTAGAGGGGGACAGTCTGTGACCCATGGGGATGATGCACGTGGAGGTGGGAGTCCTGGGAGGAAATTTGGGAACAGGCCATGTGCGACGTGGTCTCAGGCTGCTCTTGGGCCTGGGACGACGGAGGTGAGCACTGGGCAGGGGCAGGTCGGGGTCCAACACGGTCAGGGTGGAGGGTGGCCCCGCAGAGGAGCATGAGCTGGGGTAGTGTCAACCGTGGGGTCAGATGGACAGGAGCACAAAACCTACCTTGGGGACAGTGATCTCTTGCTTGCAGGGCTGTCGTGTTTGATTTCAGCAAAATCCTCCACCTAGTGCACTGAGCATGTATTTCTTTCCTAGCATTAATTATAATAAAATAATAACAATATGGCAGAGATCCTGTGTCACAAGGCTCCCGCTTTCCCTCGGTCCCTGTCCTCCATGTACCATGTGTGTGTGGCACCGCAGCTGGGCTGGGCCCTGACTGCTTCTGCTTCTCCCGGCAGCATCCTGAAAGACTTCAACGCCTGCAAGTGTCAGGGCCTTCGGTGCAAAGGTGAGCCCCAGCCCTCCTCCCACAGCAAAGAGCTCTGCACCTCCAAGTGGACGGTCACCTTCGCCACCTACCCTGAGGACATCTGCTGGTGAGCTCCCAGGCCTGGGAAGGGGCAGAAGAGAGGCCTGGGCTCCTGGGGGGCGCTGCCCAGTCACCCGGGGCACAGATGTGAGCTGGCACTCAGTGGAGATCTACACACGTCTCCTGCAACTCGGGGCCTGGGTCATGTGTGTGATGCAGCCTGACAGGGGTGTTCACAGCCAGTGCTTCCCTCCAGTGGTTCTCCCTGGCATTTGAGCAGGAATATAATGCCAGCTACGTATGTAATTGTATGGTTTATTGTTTGTTTATTGGCGGCTGGCCAGTATGGGGTTGCAAACCCTTGACCTTGGTGTTCCAACCCTGCACTCTAACCAACCAAGCTACCCAGCCAGCCATACGTATGTAATTGTGAGTTTCCTAGGAGACGTGTTAATAAAGTAAGAAGAGGGCTGGCCAGTTAGCTCAGCTGGTCAGAGCATGGTGCTGATGACAGCAAGGTCCAGGGTTCGATACCTGTGCCGGCCAGCCACCAAAGTTTTTTTTAAAAAGTAAAAAAACAGTTGAAATTAATTTTAATAATTTATCTCTCCCAGTATATCCAGAATTTTATCACTTCAACGTGTAATCAGTGTTTTAAAAATTTGAGATGCTGCCATTCTCTTTTTATACTTAGTCTTCGAAATCTGGTGCATGTTTTACGCTTCTAGCCCTCTTAATGCAGACCAGCCAAATTTCAAGTGTTTCAAATTTCAAGTGCTCGGTAGCCAGGTGTGGCTTGGTGGCTTCCCCATTGGGCGGTGCAGCCTGAGGTTAAGCGCCAGCCTGGGGGACACACTGGGGAGCTGAGCTGTGTCCGTGGGCATTCAGCACCATGCCAAGGGTGGGGGTACCCCCAGCAGAAGCCCCCCGCCTCAGTTCCATGCACGGGATGAGCTTTGGGTACCGGTCCCCACTGGGTTCCAGTTCAGCCTCAACTGTCCTGCTGTTTGGTTCTCAGGGCTTCTGAAACTTGGGATGGGTTTGTGGGTCTGTTCTTGGTGGGGGTGGGGGACCAGGGCAGGTTCCAGCTGAGGCTTTCCTCCTCTGTCCCCACTTCTTTCCTCCCTGCACCCCAGCCTGGGGCCCCATTGGGAAGAACGTGTCATTCATCACAAAGCCTTGCAGACATGTCTAACAAATGCCATGCTGGAGCCTTGTTTCGTCTGCTTGGGTGCTCGTGACATCTCTTTGGGTAATTTCTGGCCCCTAGACTGTAGCCGGGAAACCCCACCCGTGGTGAATAACCCGATGTCCCTCTGAGCTCACAGTGACCTTCCTGTGGCTGAGGGTCAGTGCAGAGAACTTGAGGCCCAGATGCGCCCTCTGCCAGGGCCCCCAGGCTCTCGGCCTGCCTAAGTCTGAGCTTCTGACCCACCTGAGCCGTGGGCACTGGGAGATAAGCCTCCGGGCCTCTGTTCCCCCTCTGCAGGAAGAACCTGTCTATCCAGGGCCTCCGCTGGTGGCTCCAGTGGCTGGGCATCAACTTCAGTCTCTTCGTGGTGCTGTTTTTCCTGACCACACCCTCCATCATCCTGTCCACCATGGACAAGTTCAATGTCACCAAACCCATCCATGCGCTGAACGTGAGTGACCGTTCTGCAAGGCTCATCCCAGGAGGGCTGGCGAGAAGAGGGTGCGGTGGGTGGGGGAGGAATGGGGGCTGAGAGATGTGGGGGGCAGTGAAAAAGGAGGCCCTGTCACTCAGCTCACGCCTGTGCTTTGCAGCCATATTTATTACACTGTCTTTAGGGTAATGCAAACAAAACAATGCTCCTCGGAAGGAGGAGGCATTTGAGTTGAATGAAGTATGTTCGGTCTGATAGAATGTCAAGCATTCATTAAAAATTGTACAGACTTTGTGGCAGACGTGGGGAATTTATGAAAAAAGCAGAATGTAGGGGGCCGGCCCGGTGGCGCACTGCTGCAGTGCGCCGCTTGGGAAGTGCGGCGGCGCTCCCGCCGAGGGTTCGGATCCCACATAC
>NW_007729343.1:35898-44655 GCF_000696425.1 Galeopterus variegatus | reverse complement strand
CCGAGGGTTCGGATCCCACATACAGACCGGCCGCTCACTGGCTGAGCGAGGCGCGGGAGCAACACCGAGGGTTGCGATCCCGTTGCGGTCCCCTGTCCAGTACGGGCGCGACACTGAGGGTTGCGATCCGTTGCCGGTCACGAAAAAAGACAAAAAAAAAAAAAAGAAAAAAGCAGAATGTAAAATCATCTCTAAGCAATGGTCCGAGTGATGGGCCACTGAGGTGTGTATATGGTGGACACTATGGGGAGGGGACAGGAAAGAATGAAAAGAGATTTATCGATCGGGGTGGCAGGATCACAAATGATTTTCTTTTTAAACATTTTAGTTTCTGATAATCTTGTTATAAAGTCATTTATTCTATATAGGTAAGGAATGATTTTCAAAGATCTTAGATGAATCAATGAGATAACAGCTAAACGCTCCCTAAATTGGCATCTGCTTAAAAAGGTCTTGGTTTCTTGTAGTTCACTTTGCTGAAATGTCACCCTAAATCTTTCCCCCTTTTTTTTCATTTCCACTTGGCATCCGGTTAATCATCCTCCGGGAGAGCACCTGGGCTGGACGACCTGGCGTCCCGGTTCTTGCTTTGCTGCTCCCCAGCCGATAGATTCAGAGCCTCAGATTTTCATGCTAGCACTGGGGTCAAATCACCTGCCATTGTGCACTCACGAGCTTGTGGTGGTGGTGATCGAATGGGCTAATGTGCGGCTGATGCTTTTATCTGATTTGCTATATAATAAAAAATACCCAAGTACACATTAAGCAATTTTGTTTAGATTTAGAGCAGGTAAACGTTTGTTCCTTTGCCAATCTTTTAATGTAGGGACAAGGCCTGTTCTTTTGAGAATGGATCTGCTGAGGAGAGTTGCCCTTTGCCTGTTTTATGTAAACCACAACCTTTTTTCACTGTTTGTGAGTCCTGTTTTTGTTTCTTTAAAGCAAAACTTTTTTTTTTTTTCCTTTTTGTCTTTTTCCGTGTCCGGCAACGGATCGCAACCCTCAGTGTTGCCCCCGTACCGGACCGGGACCAGCAACGGGATCGCCACCCTCGGCGTTGCCCCCGCGCCTCGCTCAGCCAGTGAGCGGCTGGTCTGTATGTGGGATCCGAACCCTCGGCGGGAGCGCCACTGCGCTTCCCAAGCGGGGCACTGTAGCAGTGCGCCACCGGGCCGGCCCTTTAAAGCAAAACTTTAAAGATACTTGCAAAGCCGTTCTGTACATACAACCCCCTAGATTTCATATCCCTTGGTCTTTTACAATTAATTTATTCTCATAGTCAACATTTTTTTTAGAAATTGGGCTTCATCAGGTCTTTCCAAATATCCAACTTAGTTTTCAAAGAAAATTTCTCAGTTTTTTTTTTGGCCGCTGGCTGGTGCTGGGATCTGAACCCATGACCTCAACGTTACAAGGCTGTGCTCTAACCACCTGAGCTAATCAGCCAGCCTTGTCTTCGTGTTCATTTAATCAGTGAAAGTCGTAAGCTAATCAGGTCACACGATTATAATAACAAGTACAACCGGCATAAGCAGGGTTGGGAGCGAACACGACAGGGTCCTGGTGAGTGACAGCTGGCCCAGTGGGGGCCGAGTGGGCAGGCCGGCTGGTGACGAGCCATGGCTCTAGATGTTCGGTCTTCCTTTGTCATCAGTGCCTGGTTTTCTGTAGGGAACAGAGACGGCTGTCTAATCTGGCCAGTTAGATAAGTGGAGTTCGGTCGTATGTGAAATCGCTTCCTTCGCTGTAAAGAGCTGTGCAAGGGGCTGCGATTGTTTGTTTACGCGGCACTGATGGACCACCTGCCCTGGACCCCGTGCAGCGTTGGTTCTGGGGGTCAAGGATGGCTGGACCCACCCTGGGAGCCCATGACCCCTCCGACTCTGTGCCCGGACCTTGTCTTCCAGGACCCGATCGTCAGCCAATTCTTCCCCACCCTGCTGCTCTGGTCCTTCTCGGCCCTGCTGCCATCCATCGTCTACTACTCCACGCTGCTGGAGTCTCACTGGACCAAGTGAGTGCTGGAGCCTCTCGGAGCTCCTCTGAGAAGGATGTCTCTGACACCAGCCTCCCCCATCCCAGGCAGTGGGCACACAGCGGGGGCCTTCCTGGGGGCACCTGCAGCATTTGGGGGACTGCAAGTGCTCACCGCTATCTTCCTGCAGGTCAGGAGAAAACCGGAGCATGGTGACCAAGGTCTACACATTCTTGATCTTCATGGTGCTGATCCTGCCCTCTCTTGGCCTCACCAGGTACACACCACCGCCTCCTGCTGTAAATTCAGAATCAGGGTCACAGCTGGAGAGCATTGTCCCCAGGATGTGGTTTGGGAGCAGATGCCAATCCCTAACAGTAGTTAAGCTTGTCGCAACCGCAACTGTTTGGAGTGCTGTTGAGCTCATCCATGGATTCATCAGGAAATAGGATCTTGCTTCCTTAAAAAAACCACAAAACTTGAAAGCAAAACTTCTGAGGACCTTCCACTCAGGGAGGGTCAGTCACGTCTTTGTTTATCTCAAGGAAGGAAGTTTCTGTAAAGCAGGCCCTGAGCAGTCGCACCGTAGTCAGGGGCATCGTAGAGAACCAACGGAGACCTGAGATTCGGCCTGTTTTTAGCGTGAACAAGATGAAAACGTGGAGCGATCACGTGGAGCATTGCAAATAAACCCTCACGGGGATTCATTTGTTTTCCAGTCTGGACTTTTTCTTCCGGTGGCTCTTTGACAAAACTTTCTCGGAGGCCTCTATCAGGTTGGAGTAAGTATCAGCCATGTGGAGCTCTGGAGCCCCAGGCCTGGGCTGAAGTCCCACAGGGGCAGGGGCTGGGGCTGCAGCGGGAGGGTGTGGGGGGGTGTCTGTGCTTCAGAACAGGCGTCTTCCTCCCCGAGACTGCAGGGCCTGGGCTTTCACACCCCCCTGCCCCACTGATTCCTGGCACCCACCGCGGGAGCGCACCCATTTTGTGCTGTGTTTGCAGAAATGTGATTCATCTTCTCGGCCAAAACTCAATTAGTGGAGTCTCCATTTTCTGCAACTTCCTCACTGAGCACAGAGCTGCTCAGGGAGAAGGGACTGCTGGGCTCCGTGGTGCCAGGGAGAGGGAAAGGAGAATTCAATGTGGTGACCAGAATGACCGTGTGGTCTGGGGATTGTTAGTTTTGCTGGGAGAACGGAGTTAAACTTACCGCCGGTGGTTGTCCTTGCTAGTATTTTATGCTTATTCCACACCCACTTTATAGTAATAACTATTATTTAAGAAGACACTATGCAAATGCTGTATATGTCTTTTTCATATTTAATCTTTGCAGCAAGCTGTGATCTAGATAGTATTATCATCTCCACTTTACAGATGGGGAGACTGAGGCTCAGAGATGTTGAATAACTTACCCAAGATTACCCAGCTGGTTAAGAGCCAGAGCTGAGGGGCTGGCCCGGCGGCGGCGCTCCTGCCCGAGGGTTCGGATCCCACATACAGACCGGTTCCCGCTCATTGGCTGAGCGAGGTGCGGGAGCAACACCGAGGGTTGCGATCCCGTTGCCGGTCCCCGGTCTGGTCCGGGGGCAACACTGAGGGTTGCGATCCGTTGCAAAAAAAAAAAAAAAAAAAAAAAAGAGCCAGAGCTGAGATTCAACCCCAGCCCACGTTGCACTATACTTTATACTTTAGTTTTAAGACAGCCCAAAGCCTCAGGATTGACTTTTCCAAAGGAATGTTTAGAGGGCAGGCGAGCTGGGCTCACCTCTTAGGAGGGGGTGAATGATTTGAAGTGAGTTCTTGCTGGGTAAGCTGACTCGGGAGCTGGAAGCCACAGACAGACACAGACACCCAACCAGCTGTCGTCTAGGTTGACAGTGACTTCCAGGTTACCAAAGCCAGTGGCCGGCTCTCAGTCCTCATCTCGTGTTACCTGGCAGCAGCATCTGACACCGTGAATCGAGCCGTGCTCCTTGAACACTGTCTTTACTCGGCTCGGGGACTCTGTCTCCCGGCTCTGCTATCCCATGGCGCCTCCTGCCCGGCCCCCTGAGGGCTCAGCCCTCGGTGACCTCAGCACACCCGCACCTCTAGCCTGTGCCTCCAGACGCTTGCATCCAGCTGCTTGTCTCAGCTCCACGTGGAGTCTGCCGGGCATCTCAGACTTTACCTGCCCCAAACCAAACTCCTGACTTTTCTCCCCAGATCTGCTACTCCCACAGCTGTCCCCATTCCACAGTGTTTTTGTGGTTGCTTTCTCCTTGTCCCCTTTCTTTCTCTCCTATGCCACACCCGGTCTATCAGCAAAGCCCAACAGCTCTATCTCTGAGATTGATCTGGAATCCAATCCTGTCTCACCATGACACCCTCATCTGCACACTGGTGACAGAGGTAGCCATCCGTGTGGTCCCCCAGCCCACTAGTCTCCCCAGCTGTCCTGCTGCAGCCAGCCCTCGCACCTCCAGCCTCACAGGCTACTCTGCCTGCCCGCTGCTCCCCAGCCCCCCACCCCTGCTGGGCCCTGGGGACACCAGGCCCGCACCCACTCAGAGCCCCCATCCCTTGTCCCCTTTGCCTCGACTGTCCTCTCCCTGGGTGTCTGGAGTCGCTCTTCCCCCTCCTTCACATCTCTGCACAAACATCACTCATCACCAAGCTTCTCTGACCCCCTGCGTGACACAGACACCCCCCACCCTGCTTGCTTCCCCCTGGAGCGCTTGTCACCTCTGGCCTGTGTCCCCAGCTAGAACGTAAATGCCAGGAGAGCAGGGTCGGGCCTGGCTTCGTTCTCGGGGCTGGCAGGTAGGTGTGCCCCACAGGGGTGCACTGGATGTGGAGGATCGTCAAGCTGTGGCGGCAGCAGGCTCCTGGCTCTGCTCACGGAGCGCTGTCCCCCAGGTGTGTCTTCCTGCCCGACCAGGGCGCGTTCTTCGTGAACTACGTCATCGCCTCGGCCTTCATCGGCAATGGCATGGAGCTGCTGCGCCTGCCAGGCCTCATCCTCTACACCTTCCGCATGATCATGGCCAAGACGGCTGCCGACCGCAGGAACGTCAAGCAGGTGCCACCAGGGCGGGGGGCGGGGGGGTGCCCACTGGGAGCAGGACAGTGTCTCTGACACCCTCCCCAGTGCTCCCCCCACCTGCAGGCCTCTTGGCTCGCTTAGATCAGCATCCCCACTAGTGCCAGGCACTGTCCCAAGTGCATCTCAAACATGGGCCCAGGGCCACTTCTGCAGAGCCACCTCTGAATGTGGCAGGTCTTCCCCCAGCCTCCACCGTAACTCCCAGGCTGCAGGAGAGAGCTTAGGATTTCTGCATTTTAACCAGTCGCACACATACGTGCACACAACTAAAATCCACACTGTCCTTTTCCGTGGGTGCTCATTTGCATAAATTCTTAGTACCATACATGTCAAAGGCATTTGGGGCTTGTGGCATTTGTTCCAAGATTCCCCAGATTAGAGGTGTGCGGTTCTCTTTGCTTCTGCTCTGTCGGGTGGGTACTGTGAGAGGAAGGTGGGAGAAGCATTGCATTCCTTTATTTCGTCCCCCCGATGAGTCAGGTACTGCTAATATCCCCATTTTACAGATGCACAAACTAAGCTGGCCCAGGAGCCACAGCTGGAAGAGGCAGATCTCACGCCAAAGCCCGTGGGGGGCTGCTCCACAGTCTGACCTCACAGCATCTCTGCCCTCCAGGGGCTGCCAGACAGACACTAGAACAGGGGACACTAGGAAGACACAAGTCGCTGTGCCTTTGGGAGGTCTGGGTGTGCACCGAGTGAAGCTGGAGAGGCGGGGCAGGGACAGCAAAGACCTCTGGAGGCCGCCTAGCCCTGGTCTCCACCCCACTGTCCCCTCACCACTTGGGGTGCACAAGTGTGGGTGTTTGGGGTGGAGCAAGCCCGGGAGCTCCTCACCAACTCTTCCTCGCAGAACCAGGCCTTCGAATACGAGTTTGGAGCCATGTACGCGTGGATGCTGTGCGTCTTCACTGTCATCATGGCTTACAGCATCACCTGCCCCATCATCGCGCCATTCGGTGAGTGGCCTTGGGGTATGTGGATTCCACCAAGCCTCCCAGGGACGGCCACCACCCAGGCATTAGGGAGCCCCAGAAACAGCAGACCTCTTGCAGCCACAGAACCACAGCTGCCAGGCAGCACGTGTGACACCACATTCCGTTCACTTCCAAATGAATCCCTTCCACTGGCCACCCAGCTGTGCCCTCTCTGATCAGAATGGGTCGTTTTTTTTTTTCCTGGTGGTTGGCTGGTAAGGATATCCAAACCCTTGACCTTGGTGTTACAAGGCGACACTCTAACCATCTGAGCCAACTGGCCAGCCCCCAGCTATGACCTCTCTTAGTTCTTTTCCTGGTCGGAGGTCCTCTGCCCGCTGACGATGTCACCCTTGGCTGATTCTTTAGCCACAAGTGAGACGGTGCGTAATAACGATCAACACTCTTCCACGGGTGCGCTCGCTTTGGCCAGACACCGTGGCCCTCCTGGTGGCCTAGCTCGTTCAGTCCTCACCCAGTCCCACAAGGCAGGTCTGGTCTCCACCCTTCTCACAGATGAAGAATGTCACATGTTGTTAGTAAGGAGGACAGCCAGGACTTGAACTTAGGACTGTCTGACTTTAAAGGCCAAGGTCTTGGCCACTAAAAGAAAACATCAGGAAGTGGCAGACAAATGGAAGACTCTGGAAGGAAACAGAACACCTAAGAGACTGTCAGCAGTGGTAGCTGAGGTTTAGGGATAGAAGGAAGGTTTAGTTCTCCCTATAACAATTTAAAAAATCTACAGCATTACTCTTTCAAAATGAAAAAATAAATTTAAAAAAACAACCTGGCATAATAGAAAAGGCAGCACCCACCTTCTGTGCCACCACTGGGGTGAGACCCCGGAGCATCTGCTGACCACGATGAGGGCAGGACGTCCGCCTGGATGGGAGAGGGACGGGGACCCAGCATGGGGGGCGCGGGGAGAACGGGGCCAGGCGTCTGAGTGTGAAACGGCCTCCTGCCCAAGACAATCCTGGAATGTCAGTGTTCCACGGGGACACCGTCCCAGACACCACTACTCCCTTGGGGTCAGAAAGAAGTGAGGAAGGGGTTGGGGGATGGAGAGGAGACAGAAAACCAGCAGCCAGGATGTGCATTTTGCCTCATTTGGGGTTCGTGCAGTACAGCCGTAGCCCCAGGCCCAGCTCCCTGCAAACAGCCACTCCTGAGTGGAAGGGGGCAGAGGCGCCCTGTGGCCCAGCGGGGTCAGCAGCTCACGGCCCCACGTCCGCAGGCCTCATCTACATCCTGCTCAAGCACATGGTGGACCGGCACAACCTCTACTTCGCCTACCTCCCGGCCAAGCTGGAGAAGAGGATCCACTTCGCCGCCGTGAACCAGGCCTTGGCTGCTCCTATCCTCTGCCTCTTCTGGCTCTACTTCTTCTCTTTCCTGCGCCTGGGTAAGGGGCCCTTCAGCCCTGGGGGCCAGCCCCCGGCCTCACATCCCCCGGTCCCCACCAGCTGCTCAGATCCCTCACTGCTGTCATAGCATCGACTTGGTGTCCTATCACAACCGGGGCCCCAAGGTGAGGCTGGTTGGGTGTCCAATCAGAACGTGGTACCCCAGGGTGAGGGCTGGTTGAGTGGCCAATCAGAATATGGTGCTCTAGGGTAATGGTTGGTTGAGTGGCCAATCAGAATACAGTACCCCAAGGTGAAGGCTGGTTGAGTGTCCAATCAGAATATGGTGCCTTAGGGTGATGGTTGGTTGAGTGGCCAATCAGAATATGGTACCCCAAGGTGAAGGCTGGTTGAGTGTCCAATCAGAATGTGGTGCCCTAGGGTGAAGGCTGGTTGGGTGGCCAATCAGAATGTGGTACCCCAAGGTGAAGGCTGGTTGAGTGTCCAATCAGGATATGATGCCCTAGGATGAAGGCTGGTTGAGTGTCCAATCAGAATGTGGTGCCCTAGGGTGAAGGCTGGTTGAGTGTCCAATCAGAATGTGGTGCCCTAGGATGAAGGCTGGTTGAGTGTCCAATCAGAATATGATGCCCTTGGGCCGGCCCGGTGGCGCACTCAGTAGAGTGCGGTGCTTGGGAGAGTGGCGGCGCTCCCGCCGAGGGTTCGGATCCCATATAGAGACCAGTCCGCTCACTGGTTGAGCACGGTACGGGCGTGACACCGAGGGTTGCAATCCCGTTACCGGTCACGAAAAAAGACAAAAAAGGAAAAAAAAAAAAAAAAAAAAAAAGAATATGATGCCCTAGGATGAGGGCTGGTTGAGTGTCCAATCAGAATGTGGTACTCGAGGGTGAAGGCTGGTTGAGTGTCCAATCAGGATATGATGCCCTAGGATGAAGGCTGGTTGAGTGTCCAATCAGAATGTGGTGCCCTAGGGTGAAGGCTGGTTGAGTGTCCAATCAGAATGTGGTGCCTTAGGGTGAAGGCTGGTTGAGTGTCCAATCAGAATATGATGCCCTAGGATGAAGGCTGGTTGAGTGTCCAATCAGAATGTGGTACTCGAGGGTGAAGGCTGGTTGAGTGTTTACAGATACATTTAATTATACAGAAAAAGAATTTCTTCTTGAGAAATGAAATGTGCCCAACAAGTGATCAAGCATAATTATAGATGCTTAGGGAGTGTGTTAATTGTGGCCTTAGGGTGAAGGCTGGTTGAGTGTCCAATCAGAATATGATGCCCTAGGATGAAGGCTGGTTGACACTCAGTAGAGTGCGGTGCTTGGGAGAGTGGCGGCGCTCCCGCCGAGGGTT
>NW_007729343.1:26272-35836 GCF_000696425.1 Galeopterus variegatus | reverse complement strand
TGAGGGTGAGGGCTGGTTGAGTGTCCAATCAGAATGTGGTACCCGAGGGTAAAGGCTGGTTGAGTGTCCAATCAGAATGTGGTACCTGAGGGTGAGGGCTGGTTGAGTGTCCAATCAGAATGTGGTACCCGAGGGTGAGGGCTGGTTGAGTGTCCAATCAGAATGTGGTACCCGAAGGTGAAGGCTGGTTGAGTGTCCAATCAGAATGTGGTACCCGAAGGTGAAGGCTGGTTGAGTGTCCAATCAGAATGTGGTGCCCGAGGGTGAGGGCTGGTTGAGTGTCCAATCAGAATGTGGTGCCCGAGGGTGAGGGCTGGTTGGGTGTCTGTTGACCATCAGCTGGTGAGCTAACCTGTGCTCAGGTGTAACCCTCGTGAGGGCCTGCTTGACCTCCCCAGACTTCCCTAGAGAGAAGACTGTCCCTTTATCAGCTCTGGGGGGACTGATCCAGAGGAGAGGAGGAAGCTAATCCAGATTGCTCTTTGGGGGTGGTGGATGGGCCCAGGTCCCCACACTCCACAGCGTGGAGGAAGTGGGAGGTGCAGGAGGGGAAACTGGGGGAGCCTCCATCCTGCCTAGTCTGGGGCACCAGAGACTGGAGGGAACTGACCCAGCAAGGATGCTGGCAGATTGCCATTGACTTGGTGGCCCAGTGCCTGAAATCTGACCAGGGATACTGCTAGCCATTCAGTGGGTCACTCTGTGTGCTCCTGGCTGTGAAGTCACCATCCCGGCTGCTGGGTGGGAGAAGTCACGCACAGTTCCTGCATCAGGGGAGACCCCCTTCCTCAGCAGAGGGAGGGTGGGTGGCACCCCCTCCCCCCACCCCAAGGCTGGCATCCCTCTGTCTCCAGGTCTGAAGGCCCCCCCCACCCTGTTCACCTTCCTGGTCGTGCTGCTTACCATCCTGGTCTGCCTTGCCTACACGTGCTTTGGATGCTTCAAGCACCTCAGCCCCCTGAACTACAAGGTAAAGAACCTTGCTCTGCCATGCCCAGCCCGGCCCTGGGAGGAGATGGTGGGTTCATTCCCCGCCCCTCCCCCCACCCCTTCTCATATCAGCCCAGCAACAGCCTTCTCCAGATTGCAGTTATCCATGGGAAAGGTGTAGGTAGTTGGGTGTGATGTGTAGGTCCCCACCCCATCCTTGCTCCCTGCACCCACCCCACCCTCTCTCGGGGTGCCTCCAATACTTGGTGCCAGCTGGAACTGTTATTTTGGGTGTTAATAGTCTGTCTGTTTGGAGGGTGTGAGTTCAGGGAGATCAGTTTTGTTTATCGTTGCAAGTTTTGGCTGTTATCTGCAGACAGAAGAATCGGCAAGTGACAAAGGAAGCGAGGCAGAGGCCCACGCGCCTCCATCGTTCACAGTAAGCTGCTTACCCCCGGGGCCTGTGGCCCTGTTGCTGTGTGTGATGGTCCCAACCAGATGGGCCCTGGCAAATAGGGCTCGATCATCTCTTGCGAAGATGGAAATCCCTTGATCACGTGGCAGGCAAATTTATGAATTGAATTATGTCAATCCAGGAGGAAACCCTTTCCCTCTGGATTTTTTTTTTTTTTTTTTTTTCCTTTTTGTCTTTTTTCGTGACCGGCAACGGGATCGCAACCCTCGGTGTCGCGCCCGCACCTCGGTCAGCCAGTGAGCAGCCGGTCTGTATGTGGGATCCGAACCCTTGGCGGGAGCACCGCCGCGCTCCCAAGCGGCGCACTATAGCATGCGCCACCAGGCCGGCCCCCCTCTGGATGTTTTAACCTGCATATTTGAAGCCACATCAGTCTCTGAGAAGATAATTAATCTTGCCACGATGCATGCCCGTCCCCCTTGGTTTCAGCTTCTTCCTCACTTTCCTTTTCTGCATATTTAATGCCTGGTGAGTTTGGGCCTTAGTGAAGCCACATCGAAAGGCTTCACGGTTTGGTGAAGCTTTATCACCAGCGGTGCACCTGCCTGTGTGAGGGCCTCCTCCAGGCGCCAAGAGGTGGCAGGCACACTCCCCTTTGAATTCACAAATGAACATCACACCTGCCCCAGAGGAAGACACCACGGGAGAAAGACCCCAGGACTCTTTTCCGTCCTGGTTCTCTCTGCATCCAGCCTCCAGGGTCCTGCTCCTGGGCTGGGGCTGGGAAAGGAAAACAGAGCCCCGGGATCCCAGAGCTGTGACCTCTGGCCTTCCTGACAGGCCAGTCTCATCAGCAGTGTTCTTTCCAGTGGCTGCCTCCCAGGTGTCAGGCACGTTTATCCGTGTCCATCCTTGGATGAGCCCCAGAGGAGAAGGTCCTTAGAAAGATTCATTACCCAGTGACACACCTGGGGCTGTCGGCCAGGCAGGGGCAGGGGTGGGACAGGTGGATGATGTAAATCCCCCATTCTCAGAGTGGGTCTGGGGAGCAGAGGAGCAAGGCTGTGTGCCCGGGATCAGCAGTGGGCACCTGGGATGGGATGAAAACGTAACTTACACAGATTCATTCAGCATCCCAGAAGCCCCGCTGACGGCATTCTAAGCCTGCCTGTGTATGTTTCTTACATAAGGTGAGAAATTCTTCTAGAATCCAGTGCTAGGAAGTTTGCTGTCCTCTAAGAAATAGAGGAAACGTCTCTATCGTGCATCATTCTGTGTGATCATGAGAAACCGCGTAATTGATTGCATTTTCTGTTTTGCCCTGGCTGCTGGGAAATTCTGTAGTTGGTATGTTTCGGGTCCTGACGTCCTAAATTGATGCAGTTATTTCTTTGTGTTGTCCTTTATGAGCACTGTACGTGTCCTCCTGCTGGAAGAAGGGGCAGGAGGGGACGGACAGGTGCCCACCCTCACCCAAGCACTAACTCCCTCATTTGCTGACAGCCCTACGTGCCCCGGATTCTGAACAGCTTGGCCTCAGAGAGGACAGCCCTGTCCCCGGAGCAGCAGCAGACCTACGGGTCCATCCACAACATCAGTGGGACTCTCCCTTGGCAGCACTTGGCCCAGAGCCCTTCAGACAGCGTGGCTGCTGCCTACCAGGAGGCCTGAAGGTGGACGACACAGGTGGAGAAGTGGCTGGACTCCGACCCCAACCAAGTTCATGACCTCCTTCCATTTGTTTTAAGCCCCATTGCTCTGAAAAGATGGAGCCAGAAAAGCCTGGAGCTGAGGCCCTTGGCTGAGAGGGAAGGGCTGGGCCTTCCAGCTGAGAGTCATTGGGCGGTGGTCTTCCTTTCCGGTCACAGCAGCAGAGAGGGGGACACATGCAGCCCCCTACCCTCTCTTGCTTACCTGGGGCTCTGTACATTTCCAGGTCCCCCCTCCTGCAACAAGCTTCCAGCTCTGCAGCTGGATGATGTCCCCTGTGATTTGTAGCCAAGTTCATATGTTGGAATTTTGCCCCCCAGACTGGCCCTGGAGACCATATGGGGTAATAGGCAGGAATGGAACAGGGGAAGTCCTCTCTCTGCGTTCCCGGACACCATCGCCTGACCAAAGAGCCTGCGGCCGGCCCGGCTCTGAGATGGGGTCTAGGTGGGGGTCCAGCGCCTTCACCCAGCCTGCCCCCAGCAGGCAGCCCCTCCAAGCTGCCCCGGGAGTGGCTGCGGGAGCCGGAGGCCAAGTGGCCGGTGTCGCTGCAGCAGCTCCCGCCAGCTGTGCATGCGCCCCCGCATCCCGCCTTGCGTCTGTGTTCTGCATCGCGTTGCCAGGGACGCCGCGGCTGGGTCAGGGTCACCCCGCAGCGGTGGGAGGGGGAACGAGGGCCACTAATAAAGTGCCTGTTGGACCAGATTGGTGAGATCCAGCCTCTCCCGCCTCTTCAGGGTCCGGGGTATGGGGCGCCACCTCCAGGCAGGCGCCCATCCAGCCCTCACCCCATCTGCCCGCGCCCTCTCCGGTGGGACACACCGTGCTCAGGAACCCCTCCCAGGGGGGAGAGTGTGGCCGGCGCAGAGGACAGGGAGAGGCGGGGCTGGGTGCAGGGCTGTCCGCCGCCCTTGACCTATGACCCCGGCAGGAGGGCGGGCAGCCCCGCCGTTCCCTCCCAGAGCTGGGGCGCAACGTAGGACTTTAGCCCGAGAAGCCTCCTCCCGCTGCCTCCAGGGGGCGCCAGAGGCTCGGGCGGCGACAGGCGGCGCCATCAGTCCCGTGGGGGTGCAGCGTGGTCCCTCCTACCCTGGCCTGGGAGGAGGGACAGCAGGGCGCCGACCCCTCCCCAGCACGGGACAGACCTGCCAGCTCCGCTCTGGAAGAGGAGCCCCGCGTGGAGTCAGGGCGCGCGCATGTCGCCTGGTCCGGCCACTCTTAGAAGGAAGATCATTTATTGAAGCCATGTCGCTGAACACGGGGGGGAGGGTGTGTGGAGGGGGCGCGGTGAGCGTGGGCTCCCGGCATGGGCGGGGGCGGGGAGCAAACTCATTGCAGAAACGGGGCATCTTCCCCAGGCGGCGGTCAGTCCCTGGGCCTCACTGCTGCTCCACCTGCCCCACGAACTTGCGGATGTCCTGGGCCATCAGCTCCGGTTCCTCAAAGGCGGCGAAGTGGCCCCCACGGGCCATGTAGGAATAGGAGATGAGTTTCGGGTACTTGAACTTGAGCCACTTCTGGGGCACGTGTATGAGCTCACAAGGGAAGGCAGCAAAGCCCGTGGGCACGTAGACCTTCATCCTGGAGGGGACACAGATCCCACTGAAGGGTGAGCCCATGGCCCTGCGACCCTGGGTCCCCCACAGCGGGGGGGTTCACGGGCCTGCGGGGAGGGGTCAGCCAGCCCACCTGCCCTGGGCCATAAAGAAAAGGACAGAACCAGGCCCCACCTGCTGAGCTCCAGCCCACTGAGGGCTTTCTCTTTCCTGGGAGGGCCACCCAGGCGGGGCACATGGGACAGCCTCTAACACCCCACCTTTCCCTTCGCTCCCTCCTGAGGGTCTCCATGGGGGCTTTGGAAATCCCAGCACCATCAGTGCCACACCAGGCCAGCATCCTGGGCTAGGGGGAGGCCCTGAGGGACATCTGAGGGCCAGGCCTGCTGCTCCTTCCATGAGCAAATTCTAAAGGCAAAGGGATTTCTCCAAACACTGCTGGCCTTTAGTGGTCTCATCCAAAGGTGTCCTGTGCACACGCAGGCAAGGCTGTATCTATGTGGTCACCAAATGCCCTCCCTTGAGTTCAACACCGGCCAGTCCCCCCACTCCCAGTCTCAGAGGCCTCCACCGCGCTCAGCCGGGCTCACCGCTCGTGCTTTTGGGTGAAGCCCTGCCCCAGGTTCTCCTTGTAGAAGCGCTGAGAAGACACGATGGAACCTGTCGTCCAGTAGAGCATGATGTTGGTCAGCAGGCTGTCCAGGGAGAACTTCCTGGAAAAGCAGAAGACAAAGCCTTGCTCAGTGCCAGCTGCAGCTCTACAAGAACCAGAGCTGCCATTTTGGGCTGTGCACACGTGCCAGGCCCCTGCCCGCCTGGCTCCCTTCCTTGGCCCTTGCTGCAGGGTGGGTGGTATTATCCCTGTGCCACAGGTAGGCTGGACCCAGGGTCACCAGCTCCTACAATGACAGTAACAGAGTGCTGTGCACGTATGAGGCAGCGTGTTCTGAGCTCCTCATGTGCTTTCGTTCCTCTCAACCACCTCTGGGACATAGGTACTAGTATCATCTCCATTTTACTGGTGAGTGGAGAATCCAAACCCAGGCGGCTTGGGTCGGGGATGCACGCTCCCAGCCCCACCCTCAGGGAGACCCAGTTTCTTTAGAGCAATGAATTTCCCACTGCCCGGAATCCTCAGGGACTCTGGGCACTTTCTCCGCAGAGGCTGCCTGGACTGGGAGCTCCTGGAGGCAGGAACGCAGAAGCCAGCGCACAAGCTCCAGGAGGCAGTGAACCGAGAGGCCAGGATTGGAGGGACCCGGTCATAGTGTCACTGAGGAGCACTGGGCTGCTGTTCCATTTCTCAGGCCTACCCCACGGCTCTAACTCAGCGGGCATCACGTCCTCTAATCCAACCCCTCACCTGAGCGCTAGGTCTGTGGTCCAGTTACCAAGTGCGCATCTCCACCTGGACATGCCAGCATCTCCCGCTCAACATGAGCATGACAGATGAGCCGGGCATCCCCGCCAAGCCCCTCCCCTGACACCACGTGCACACGCATTTGCACACACACACATGCACGCACGCACACGTGCACACATGCATGCACGGAGGCTCCCCACCCTCCATTCCCCGCTTGACCCATGGCATCTCCATGCCCTAGCAACCGAGCTAGGACCCTGAGTCACCGTGGAGGCTTCCCGGTTCCTGTCCTCACCAAGCCCTGGCTGCCTTGGCTTCTCCACTCCCACCCTCCTGTCCAAGCGACGTCTTGCACCTGTTACTGTCGCCTGAATTAGAGAGCATGTGCTCGGCCCTCCTGCCTGTCCCCTCAGCTCTGGGGTGGTGACTTTGTCGATTCATCAGAAGCCAACTCACCAAAAATGGCCAATATGCTGAATTTACTTGTTCACTTCAGCTACTTAGATGCAGCTGGTTAGCTATATTTTTATCCCCAGAACTACATTTTAAGGAATGTTTAATTCACCTCTGCCCTGCACCCAACTAATGCAGGAGACAGGAACAGGGAGGGGGGCACCAAGGAGGGTATTCATGTTAATCTGAAATACGAAGACTGTGTGCAAAAGGGGCTTCCTGGAAATGCAGAAAGTATTCATTAGACATCTTCGTATCCTGGAATGCGGTCTTAGCCCTTAGTCGCTCCTCTCTGGAATGCTGCATCTCTAGCAACAGCATCAGGGAGCAGGGACACAGACAAAGCGAACATCCTTTAAAATGCAATTTTGATGCAAAATGAAAACCAGTCAATGAACACTAAATAGTAACAATAAATGTGTCAACTCTGTGAACTGGCTTTTGGCAAGCTGGCCAAGCATTTCCATCTCCCCTTCGGCTCCGACCACAGCGTGAAAACCATGCTACCCTTCTGTGTTAGTGTTCTTTCTAGAACGCAGATCTGGTCCTGTCTGGCCCTGCTCACAGCTTTGGTGCTCCCTGTCCCCAGGGCAGGAGCTGCAGGCACAGCCCAGTGAGGCAGTCTGGTGGGACCTCCTGTCTGGCTCCAGCCTCCTTGCCAAGGTGGTCCTGATGAAGCTCCATCGACCCTGGAGTCCTGCCGACCATGGGGTGGGGGACAGTCCCAGGTAGGGGCTTGCTGGGGCTCTTGGAGCATCCGCCTAGAGGAGTGAGCTCGCGGTCTGGCCCGAGGTACCTGCTCCAGCCTCTGGATAGGTCACCCTTTTCAAGCACTCCTTACGTTTTTACTTTTCTCTTTGCCCTAAATTCCCTTCCCCCACCTGGCAAATTCCTCCTCATCCTTCAGGGCCCAGATCAGACACACTCTACCAGTCATCTGCCCTCTCTGTCCCTTGGACAGAGAATCCTGTGATCCTTTCTCTGGTCTCCCAGTCCTTTGCATGTATATTTAGGGCTCATTCATCCAGCGTCTATTTACTGAGCACCTGGGAGAGACTGACACTGTTCTACGTGCTGGAGCTACAGCACGGCCAAGGCAGAGCCCCTACCCCAAGGCAGGATCCCGTTTCACTCTCTATTCCCCGCCCTCCCCCCATGGCCCCCTCCCCCCCACCATGTCTGGTGCTCTGTGTGTCACTGAAGAGATAAAGGGTAGGCCCTGGAGAAGGTGGGTCAGTGCAGACCTCAAAGAAGCCAGGTCAGGACAGGGAGCTGGGAGTCATGCAGTGCACAGGCTGCAGCCTCTAAGGCTCCGGGGATGGGACAGCCTCCCCAGCCTTGCTGCAGCCACCCTCTGGGATTGGCTTTCATGGAATACACAGTCACATGGCCCTGATGCCACCAGGCTCTCCAGGGGTTCAGGAGGACAGGCCTGGCTGCTCTTGGCAATAAATGGGTGCTCGCTGCCCTCTGGCCTCCCCAACCCCAGGAGGGGGCTGTCTGGCATAGGGAACGGAGGCCGTGGAACCCTGCACCCTGTCCCCAACCACCCCACTGGAGGCTGTGAGAAAGTCACTGTACCTCCTCAGCCAAACACGGAGCTACACTCATCACCGTGTGAGGATCTGGGGGAAAGCCAATGACAGATGGGACTTGCTGACCACCCCACGCAGAGCACTCAGAGAGGAGGAAGAGGGAGATGAAGGAGGCGGCTGCTGGACGGGGTCCTGACAGCAGAGGCAGGTGGGGGACTCACCTCTCCAGGCCTCCATCCTCCAGGTCACGGAACTCCGAATTGGTCCAGGTGGAAAACTTCTCTAGAATGTAGGCGGCCAGTCCCACGGGAGAGTCATTCAGAGCACAGCCTGGCATGGGCAGGAACAAGGGAGGGACTCAGCCTGGGCACCAGGGAACTGGCCATCAGGGCTGAGGCGTGGAGCAGCACCACGAGCAGAAGCCCTGTTTGAGCAGAGCCCGTGCCTACCTCTTGGGGTGTTCACGCACCTCATTCCCTCAACCCTCAGTATCCTCATCTGATAAATGGGATAATACCTTCCCTCTGTCTCATGGGGATTCACACACTCTATGTGCAGCTTCCTGCAAGCTGCAGGATCCGTACCTCTGGGCTTGGTGAAGACTGGATGCTGTTTGTTAAAATGGTGTGGTTTTTTTAGTCTATATACTCTGATTCGTGAAAAATGAGAAATAACCTAAAAGTCCAAGATAGGGGATCATTGCAGATAAACAGATACACCCATAAGCTAAGATATGGTGCAGTCATTAAAAATGAATGGGACGGGCCGAGCCCATGGCGCACTCGGGAGAGTGCGGGGCTGGGAGTGCAGCAATGCTCCCGCCGCAGGTTCGGATCCTATATAGCAATGGCCGGTGCGCTCACTGGCCGAGCGTGGTGTGGACACCAAGGGTTGCGATCCCCTTCCCGGTCACAAAAAAAAAAAAAAAATGAATGGGACAACAGCATAGACCAATTTCACAAACATTACATGGAGCAAAAGAAGTCAGACCCAAAAGGGTACAAGCTCTACGATACCACTCATGGGAGTAGAAACAGGCAAACCCAAACTATCTGTCAGGCTCGGGAGGGTGGTTACCCTTGGGGACATGGTGCCTGGAAGACAGCAAAAGGGGCATCTGGGATGTTGGGGTCGTGGTTATAGGGGCGTATCCCGTTTGTGAAAACTCATCAACCAGAACTTTGGCAAGTTCTTTTGAAGGAGAGGGGGGCTGCGGAGGGAAGAGAGGTTGTCGGGGGCTGTCTTTCCTGTTTTGTGCTTTTTGCATTTTTCAATTTTTGGACAATGATCCTATATTTTATTTATTTTTCTTTTTAAAAGATGACCAGTAAGGGGATCTCAACCCTTGGCTTGGTGTTGTCAGCACCACGCTCTCCAAGTGAGCCACGGGCCGGCCCTGATCCTATATTTTATAATCGGAGAAAAAAAACTCATTTTATAAAGTGCCATTATGATGACCATGAGCTGCATGTGGGATGGCCATTCCGGGGTGTCCTCCAAATGGGACTGGGCAACTTATCCAGCAGAGCCTTCTGGAGTTATCTGATTCTATAGGGGACCCACCTGCTCTTGTTTTTTTTTTTTTTTTTTTTTTTTTTTTTT
>NW_007729343.1:21083-25991 GCF_000696425.1 Galeopterus variegatus | reverse complement strand
TGTTGCTCCCGCCCCTCGCTCAGCCAGTGAGCGGGAACCGGTCTGTATGTGGGATCCGAACCCTCGGCGGGAGCGCCACCACACTTCCCAAGCGGTGCACTATAGCAGTGCGCCACCGGGCCGGCCCGCACCTGCTCTTGTTTTTGAGCTATTTAATAGCTCTGTAAATTACAGAAAACCGATAGTAAAGCACATGATTCCTGTTCATAGAGAAGCAAATGAATTTTGTCCAGTGGAAACATGATTGATGGAGTTTGACAAATTTTGTATCTATTAACAAATTACCAGTGTTCCTAATTGCCTTTGAACTGTTATTTTTTTTAACAGGTTACTGGCTCCTTTGTGATTCAACGAGTTAAATAAAATCTTTGACATGTTCGTTTTATATGTGTATGAGAATCATGATTTTATCTTTTTTCTTTAATTATCCTTTAATAGGACCCTGGTAGCAGAAATGGCTGCTGGGTCCTCCCTGTCATGGGGAGCTTCTCCCAGGCCCTGGGGCACCCTCTCTGCTTCTCCCAGCCCCAGAGCTGCCAAGCCCCCAGGGGTCCCCATACACCCACCCTCCTCTGTCCCCCAACTTCTTAGTGTAGGACTTAGGCTCGGGGATTGGGGATCAGGGGTCCAAGCCACTATGAATACTGAATCAGCTAAGCAGAGTTGTTGACCTGGGATTCATGCATAAACTCGCCTCTATGGGAAAATGCCATTTAAGGGTCCACAGGGCTCTGAGTTCCTTGCAAGAGGTTTCATCCTGTGAGCAGTGTTCCTGGAGGGCTGGGAAGATCCCCCCTGAATGCTCACCCACGGTGTCCGGCTTGGTGCACTGGATGTGCATGTAGCCGCTCTCCCTCATTAGGCTGTAGAAAATCTTCTCCTTGACGGGGTAGAGCAGCTCCATGTCTCTCTCGGTGTAGCCAAAAAGCCCCCCAAAACGCCGTCCCAGGAAAAGGGTCAGGGTGTGGAAATTTCTTATTACCAAAGCCATGTTCAAGTGCAGGCCTTTCACGTGGCTGAGGGCAGAGAGAGAGGCCCAAGTGAGAGGCCGGGCTGGTGTTAAGGGAGAGAGGAGAGAAGCGATGAAGGAGTAGAGGCTTTGGGGGGCCTGAGGGCAGCCGGGGGGCGGAGGGGCTTCATGTGGATGAAGTGGATGTCCAGCCTGGGGGACAGAGCACAGCGGAGGTGGGGGAGAGGGGACAGGGCCCCGCGGCTGGGGTGCACGGGCAGGCTCTGCACCCTCCAGAGCAGGGACAACGGCTGAGGGGCGTGGTTCCAGCCTCCTTGAGCACCTGCTCCTCTGAGGTGGCCACATGAATTGTAGGAGGGCAATTGGGGGGGAAATACAGTTTCTACAAAGTTCCGGTCAGGATTCTTGCAGAGCTTTTTCCATCAGAAAGGTCTAATCCCTGACCTTCACCTCCTCACTGCCTTCTCTGCCCGGGCACCTGACCCAGAGTCATCATCCTGTGTTAACACCAAAGAGAAGGACCTGAGGCAACGTGTCCCAGGAACAGCTGAACGGCTGGGGACCCTCCCTCCATCTCCCCTGGGTGGCCCATGGCAAAAAGGAGCCCTGAGGTTCAGACACTGCCCGGCCAGCTTGGCCTGACCATCCCTGCCTCCTGTATAGACGCCTGCCCGGCACAGAGGTCCACTTCTTGGAGACTGTACAGGCGCACACATACCTGAAAGTGACCTCACCTGGGCACCAGCTGGGCCATGTTGGTGCAGATCAGGGACCCCCAGTCCCCGCCTTGAATATAGAATTCCTGGAAGCCCAGACGCAGCATCAGCTTATAAAAGATCCTGGCGGTGGCCACCGAGTTGAAGCCTGGTTGCAAAGGGAAAGAAAACAGAGTCACAGGGAGGTCTCTCCTTGAGGTGAGAGCAGCTCGCAGGAGGTGAGAAGCAATCCTGGTGCCCAAAGGTAGGGGGATCCAGCCCCGGAAGGCAGGTGCCTGGTGCCCACCTTGGGGGGGCCATGAGTGGCCAGCCACTGCTCTGCCAGGCCACGAGGGCAGTGATGGCTCACGCAGCCCCTGTGAGATGTCTGCACACCCTCACTGCCCAGGGCTTGGTCGTTCTCTCTGTCCTGGAACAGTCCAGGGCCCTGATGTAGACCTGCTGGATCAGGGAGCTCTTGAGGACACGAGAGTCCAGACCTTGACCAGCACCACCAAACGGTGCTAACCACTGCTACACCCAGCCCTTTGCCCAACACTTTCTTGGACCCTAAGACATGCTGGCTCTTTAGCATCATAAAAACACCTCCTCAGCCACCTCCTGCCTCATTCTCCTGGAAGGAGAGCCTGGTGGGAGACCCCAGGCCACGCTAGGCAAGGATGGGACGGCCATGTGACCCCCAGCAGCCCCTTACCTTTCTTGGAGGATGCCTCTGAGAAGCCGTAGCCAGGAATGGAAGGACAGATGACTTCAAAAACATGCTCGTCGCTCAGGCCGTGGTTCTTGGGATCAGTCAGGAGGGGGATGATCTTATAAAACTCGTAGAAGGAGCCAGGCCAGCCGTGCACCATCATCAAGGGCTTTGGGGTACGGCCTGAGGGCGGCTGGGGGGGCTTTACGTGGATGAAGTGGATGTCCAGCCCTGGGGGACGGAACACAGGGTTAGGGGAGAGGGCCCTGAGGGTGTCCGGCCAGGTTCTGTACCCTCCAGAGCATGGATGGTAGGTGCTGCCACCCTTAGTGGCCCCCATTGCTGCTGCCCACCCTGGTATTTACCACAGTAGTAAAGCCCAACATGGGTCAAGTGCTCCAGCTACACGGATGTCCTCTCTGCAAAGGAGCAACCGTGTACCTCCCGGGCACATGAGAATGTGTGCTCCTGAGGGCAGGGCCAGCGTGTGTGTGTCACTGCTGGGTTCCCAGAGCCCAGAACAGGTCCTGGCTCACAGCGGGGCCCAAACAGCACTTGTTCAATAACGTGAAACCAATGGGTGTGGTGACAGCCGTGTATGTCCAGCAACAGAGGATTAATCAAATAGGTTACAGTTTAACAATGCACTGGAAATACAGTATAGTCATTTAAAATGACTGTGCAAGGGCCAGCCCGTGGCTCACTTGGGAGACTGTGGTGCTGATAACACCAAGGTCACGGGTTCAGATCCCTATATAGGGATGGCCGGTTCGCTTACTTGGGAGAGCGTGGTGCTGACAACACCAAGTCAAGGGTTAAGATCCCCTTACCGGTCATCTTTTAAAAAATAAAAATAAAAAAATGACAGTGCAGATGTGCATTTATTTAACATAGAAAACAGTTCAGTAGACACTGCTGGGTGGGAAAAGCAAGTTACCAAGTCATATCCACTGTATGATCTGAGTTTTGTAAACAGGCATACGTCTGCGTATACAGTTCTCCCTCGGTATCTGCAGGGAATTGGTTCCAGAATCCCTGAGGACACCAAAGTCCGCACATGCTCAAGTCTCTGATATAGGACGACACAGTATTTACATATAACCTATGCACATCCTCCTATATCCTTATTTATTTTTTATTTGATTTTGACTGCTGGCCGGTAAGGGGTCCCAACCCTTGATCTTGGTGTTATCAACGCCATTGTCTCACCAACTGAGCTAACTGGCCAGAGCCAGCGTCTCCTGTGTACTTTAAATCCTCTCCAGCTCTGGCTGGTTAGCTCAGCTGGTTAGTGTGGCACTGATAACACCAACCAAGGTCAAGGGTTAGGATCTCCTTACTGGCCAGCCCCCCCCCCCCAAAAAAAAAAATCATCCCTAGATTGCTTATAATACCTAACACAATGTAAAGGCTATGTAAATAGTTGTGTTGTAACACCAAGGTTAAGGGTTCGGATCCCCATATCAGCTAGATGCCCCCCAAAAACGTCTGGGAGAATAAACTCCAAAAATGTAAAAAGTCCTTCAACCTCAGTGGTAGAACTAAGTGCTTTTATTTTCTTCTTTGTGTTATTTGTACTTTCTAATTTTTCTACAATGAACATATATTAAATACATAATTTTTAATTATCTTTTTCCAAATATAAAACATAACTTTTTAGGCGTGGAATGTTTTTTTATTTTTTTAAGTCCAGTGCTGGGAACCTGGAACACCATCCAGCCCAGGGCAGGGTCTCCTCCAGAGTCTCTAGGAGCTTCTGCATCTCCAGAGACAGCAGCCCCTTCCCAGGCGACGGGCCCGATGGCGCCTGGGCGCTCACAGCACACAGCGAAGGCTGCTGCCACTCCTAGGACTCTCCACCACGAGGACTGCAGTGAGCACCGTGGTCTAGCAAATGTTCCAGTCTGTTGCTCATTCATTACACAAATAATACGTGTTTACTGTAGAAACTTAGAGAACAGATAATCCAAAGCAGGGAGATCACACGTAATCCCACTGTTTGGAGAGAACTCTGTGTGTCTGTCTGGACTTGTTTTTAATAAACCTTTTTATTTTGGAACACTTTTAGATTTAGTGAAAAACTACAAAGACAGTACAGAAATCTCCCCTGCCACATCCAGTTTCCTCTCTTATTAGCATCTGACATGCATATGGTATGTGCGTTACAATTAATGAACTGATGTTGATACATTATTAACTATAAAGTCCACATTTTAATTCAGATTTCCTTAGTTTTAACTTTTTTTTATTATGGTAACACTTAATATGAGATCCACTCTCTTAATGGATTTTTAAGTGGACAATACAGTATTGTTAACTCCAGGCCCAATGCTGTAGAGCAGATCTCTACAACTTACTCCCCTGGCATGACTGAAACTTTTTTTTTTTTAAAGATGACTGGTAAGGGGATCTTAACCCTTGACTTGGTGTTGTCAGCACCACGCTCAGCCAGTGAGCGAACCAGTCATCCCTATATGGGATCCGAACCCGTGGCCTTGGTGTTATCAGCACCGCACTCTCCCGAGTGAGCC
>NW_007729343.1:17695-20083 GCF_000696425.1 Galeopterus variegatus | reverse complement strand
CGTGGCCTTGGTGTTATCAGCACCGCACTCTCCCGAGTGAGCCACGGGCCGGCCCATGACTGAAACTTTATACACGTTCCTGGGTTCTATGAGTCTGACTACATTATGTTCCTCATAGAGGTGGAATCATGCAGTATATGTCCTTTCGTGACTGGCTGATTTCACTTTGCCTAATGTCCTTAAGGTCTATCCACACTGTCACATATTACAGGACTTCCTCCTTTTTTAAGGCTGAGTAATATTGATATATGAGGGTACTTCAAAAAGTCAATGGAGGGGCCGGCCCGTGGCTCACTCGGGAGAGTGCGGTGCTGATAACACCAAGGCCACGGGTTCGGATCCCATATAGGGATGGCCGGTTCGCTCACTGGCTGAGCGTGGTGCTGACAACACCAGGCCAAGGGTTGAGATCCCCTTACCGGTCATCTTTTTTTAAAAAAAAAAAGTCAATGGAATGATTCATATGATCGTTTGATTCTATTTTTCCACCTACTTTCTGAAGCACCCTCGTATACATACGATGGAATATTATTCAACGTTCCTTAGTTTTTACCTAATGTCCATTTTCTGTTCCAGAATCCCATCTAGGACACATTATACTCAGCTGTCCTGTCTTCTTAGGCTCCTCTTCGCTGTGACAGTCCAAACTTTTAAAAAATACTTAGAGAACATAACTTTTAACAAAAATAGGACCCTGCATACATCCTATTTTGGAACCTTACTTTTTTTCACTTAATATATCCTGAGTGTCCTTCCATGTTGCTAAATTTACTCCTATTCTAAAAAGTTTATTTTAGGACGTAATCTTATCTCCTTTGGAACACACTGCATGGTGTGAGATTATTTTTAATTCAAATTCTACCACATTTTCATTTGAATTTAAAATAAGAAAAAGAAACACACACACACGAACATGCTGGCGTGTGCATGGGCTGTCCTGGAGCATATATAAAGAAAGCAGAAGCTGTCTCCGGGCTGGGTGCAGGGGCGAGAGGGAGATTTCCTTTCCACTGTATTCCCTTCTGTACTTTTTGAATTTTAAATACTCGAATTTTTAAAGTACAGACATTTTTTAAAAGCTCACACCTCACAGTTCACCCTATGGGCCCCTCTTTCCCTCTGGGGAAGGAGGAGATGTCCTGGGTTTTTCTACAGGTCTGTGGGGCCTTTAGGTCGCCTGTGACAGGGCTGCTGGCTCAGAATCCAGGGGTCAGGTGGCTCAGGAAGGCAGCCCTGGGCCTGCCAGGTGGTGAGGGAAGGGTGTGGAGTAGAGGGTGTCACAGCTGAGGACCTCAGCCTTCTGGACACAGACCTGGACTCTGGCCCTGCACCTGCCCTCCCTGGCGCCTCAGGCAATTTCTCCCTCCTCCTCTTGGATGTGATGTGGCTGGACTGACCCCATCCCTCTGAAGTCCCTGCAAGCTCTTAGACCCTCCAGGAATAAGATTGCACTCCTGCAGTGGGGGGCCCAGGACATGGATTAGATCTGGAAGCTCATCACGGAATGAGCAGGATGAGGACAGAACACGAGGGTAGGGGCCAGAGGTTGAGCCTGAGCAGCCAGGAGTCCAGGAGGCAAAAAGGACCTTGAAAAGGTCCAGCAAGATGGAGGAGCAGAATAGCAACCAGAGAGTGATGGCAGAGGCCGGCTGGGGCCAACCCCCGGCTGGGGAGCCCAGGAAAAGAGACGTGTTGAAACTTTGCTGGGCCCGGGAATCGGAGGCTGCCAGCTTGGCATTGTGGGGACTGGGCAGAGAGCAGGTAAACCCAGGCCCAGCAGAGCAGGTGAACTCCATACTGCAAGGACCAGCGCCAACGACAGGCCGCCAGCCCTGGGAAGTGCGCCAGAACCGGGTTAAGTCACAGCAGGCTACTGTCTGTGATGAACTCGATGCCAGAAGTTGCCCTCTTAGGAGCACTTGTACCCTGAGGGAGGTTTTGTTCTGTAAACATCCTGTGTCCTGAGGACATGGCCAGAGGGGTAAGGCTCTGGTTCCAAGCTTGCAACCTCCAGGAGGGAAACAACCTGTCACCGCCTACTGCCTCTGGGTCTTGGGAACACGCTTCTCCCCCTAGCAAACTTCTATTCACTCAGTCCTTTCTGTGTGTCCCCAGTCCCAGAAGAATGCCTGGATACAGAAGTGCCCTGTCACCATCTGCTGGACAGACAGTGGAGAGCTGAGGCCACCGAGGGATCCAGGCCAAACCCAAGGAAGTCAGGCAGTTTGGCACCGGGGATCCAAATGCAACCTTTGGAAATGACATACAATGACCTGTATGTAATGTGGCCTGATGAAGTGGCTTGGAGTCTCGTGACAAGAGACTTCGAAATCCTTTAAAGGGCACAGCAGCACTCTTGAGGAGTCCAAATCTGACCAAAGAATCATT
>NW_007729343.1:16013-17439 GCF_000696425.1 Galeopterus variegatus | reverse complement strand
GGAACACGCTTCTCCCCCTAGCAAACTTCTATTCACTCAGTCCTTTCTGTGTGTCCCCAGTCCCAGAAGAATGCCTGGATACAGAAGTGCCCTGTCACCATCTGCTGGACAGACAGTGGAGAGCTGAGGCCACCGAGGGATCCAGGCCAAACCCAAGGAAGTCAGGCAGTTTGGCACCGGGGATCCAAATGCAACCTTTGGAAATGACATACAATGACCTGTATGTAATGTGGCCTGATGAAGTGGCTTGGAGTCTCGTGACAAGAGACTTCGAAATCCTTTAAAGGGCACAGCAGCACTCTTGAGGAGTCCAAATCTGACCAAAGAATCATTTCAGATTTTTTCTTTTCTCTGTGTTTGTGCTCCTGGCTGAGCTCCAGGAGGGGCTCCAGCCCAGGACACTCACCGCTGGGGTCCCAGCCAGGTTTCCTCTTGCCAGGTCCCCATTGAGCCCAGCCTCCTTAAGTCTGCAGGACAAAGGCGTTTGCTGAGCAGGCTTCTCCAGGTCAGGATTTCCCTCTGTCTTTTCATATGATCCTCCCTCCCACCCCCTGAAGTGGGAAGGGTCACTGCCTCTGGTCACTAGCCCAGGTTCTCATGGCGCTCAGGGCAGCATTCCAACTGCAACCACCAGGGGGCGCTCTGCCATCTCGAGAGTCCCCGTGAGCCCCCTAGTGACCTTGAGTGTGGTTTTATGTGCAAAAGAGAATATTCAGAGATTACTTTGACTTGTCAAATTATTCTTAAAAAAGAAGGAAAGAAAGAAAAAAAGAAAATCATTCTTCAACTTACTAAACTTACAAATTTAAAAACCTAGTTCTTCAGTAAGCATTTGAGTTCAGCTTACAAATCTTATGCTATGTATTTATAAATCTAGCAAATGTTGACAGTCACTCTCCAGGGACCTTCAAAGGTGGTGGATGGGTGGCTGCATTTATAAACTTGCATAATGACACTCCTTTAAACATTGTATAATTTCAATTTCTTTTTTAAGAAATTTAGTTGATATGACTGACCAATACGTCTTTCACATACTTTAAGTAATTCCTAGAATTTTAATAAATTAAAAACTTATATTACTTGAAAAGGCCGAATTCTCTTAAACATTTTAAATATTTAAAATTCCAAATACGCACAATTTCCTCAACATAAAAAATTAGTAGTATTATATACAACACAAATGTTTCAAAACATCAGAGTGCACCTCGTAAGTATGTATAGTTACAAAGTGTCAATTAATTTTTCAAGAAACTAATGTGGCAACACACAAAATGGGAGAAAATATTTGCAAATATCATATCTGATAAGGGATTAATATCCAGAATATATAAAGAACTTCTAAAACTTAACGACAACAAAAAAAACCTGATTAGGGCCGGCCCGTGGCTCACTTGGGAGAGTGCGGTGCTGATAACACCAAGGCCCC
>NW_007729343.1:12664-14653 GCF_000696425.1 Galeopterus variegatus | reverse complement strand
AAAAAAAAAAAAATGGACAAAGGATATTTAGACAAAATAGACATTTAGGACAAAATTGACATTTCTCCAAAGAAATACAATGGCCAATAAGTACATGAAAAGATACTCAACATCACTAATCATTAGGAAAATGTAAATAAAAACGAGATATCACTTCATACCCATTAGGGTGGCTATTATTTAAAAAACCAGAAAATAACAAATGTTGACAAGGATACAGAGATATTGGGACTCTTGTGTACTGTTGGTAGGGAGGTGAAATGGTGCAGCCACTGTAGAAACCAGTACGACCGTTCCTCAAACTTATTTGTACATCCATGTTCATAGCAGTAGGATTCACAATAGCCAAAGGTAGAAGCCACCCAAGCGTCCATCAAGGGATGAACGCATACACGAACTGCTATATCCACAGAATGGAATATTACTCAGCCTTAAAAAGGAAAGAAATTCTGGCACATGTAACAATATAGATAAACCTTGAGGACCTTATGCTAAGTGAAATAAGGCAGACAAAAAGGTTAAGATGTTACATTTTATGTTATGGATATTTTATGCCAACTAAAAATAAATAAGTAAAAATCTTAAAATTAATAATATGGGTTTGATTTTCTTAAACGTTTTCATATTTGATTCTAATTCTTTCTGGGGTTCAAAATGTTTTTCCACTAAGGAAATTATTACCTCATCCCAAATGATCCTGGGGTTAACCTTTCCAAGAACATCTGGAAAGATACTTTCTCTTCCTGATAAGACTGTGTGACAGCTTGCTCCGCAGGTGGGACGGGAGGTCTAGAGCTGCAGACAGGACTATTTTCATAGGATCTCGACTGACAGGCTGAGCACCTTTGAATAGTCACAATGTCACGGCCTCCAAAACTTTTATAAGAGGTGGGGCTGACTGAGACTATGCCCAGGTCGAAATCTTTTCTCCATCCCTCTCAAAGATTGCAACATCACAGAATTCTGCATTTCTTTAATTTTTAAATTACTTATGTTTTCCTGTCTAGCTCTAAAGACCAATGGCTTTGTTGGGACTTTGCATTCTGTTATTTGTTATTTTTCCATTCTGGCAAGGTTACAACTTACAAACACATCTCAGTGACCTGGAATTGGATTCTGGGTCTCGCCAGCTCTGGCTGGTGTTCTGTAAACATACCTTCAATCTTAGTCTTGAAGTGAGGGTATCTGTTGAGAATCTCCACCTGCTTCTTCCAGTCAAATTCATTCCGCCAGTAGGAGACGATTTTCTTCAGATAGTTGGAGTTGAAACCGTAGTGGAAACGACTGTCCTTCAATGGTGGGGTAAATCGGAACCTATCGATCCTCTGGTGTAGGTCCTGGAGCCAAATGCAGGACCCCAAGGAGAGTGGGGTGGGTGGGGCAGAACAAAAGAGAAAGTTTGTTTCCAGAAGACACAGCAAACCTTGCAGCCACAAGACACGTGCTACGTGATAGCAGCAAAGCCAAGTTCCCCACATCACTGGCTACTCCCAAAGCATATGTGTCCTGCACATACAACTTCACATGTGACTTACAATTTACTTCTTTTTTTCTTTTTTTTTTGGTTATTACCTTTTTCATCTTTCATTTTTAAAATGTAGGAGCATACTTCTCTTTAATTTACCTAGGATTCCACATAGCAGCAGTCACTTTTTTTCTTTTTTTTTTGGTTATTACCTTTTTCATCTTTCATTTTTAAAATGTAGGAGCAATACTTCTCTTTAATTTACCTAGGATTCCACATAGCAGCAGTCAGCAAACTTTTTCTGTAAATGGCCAGACTGTAAACATTTTAGGCTTTGCAAGTAGTAACTACTTCACTGTGTCTTTGTGGCATAAAAACAGCCACAGACAATATGTAGATGAATGAACGTGACTGTGTTCCAGTGAAACTTTATTTAGGGACATTAAATCTGAATGCCATATAACTTTTTTTTTTTTTCCTTTTTGTCTTTTTTCGTGACCGGCAACGGGATCACAACCCTCGGT
>NW_007729343.1:7679-12058 GCF_000696425.1 Galeopterus variegatus | reverse complement strand
GTGTCGCGCCCGCACCACGCTCAGCCAGTGAGCGGACCGGTCTCTATATGGGATCCGAACCTTCAGCGGGAGCGCCGCTGCGCTCCCAAGCGCAGCACTCTACCGAGTGCGCCACCGGGCCGGCCATGAATGCCATATAATTTTCACATGTCACAAAATATTATTACTCTTTTGAGTTTTTCCCCCAACCACTTAAAAATGTAAAAACTATTCTTGGCATGGGGGCTGTATAAAAACAGGTGGCAGCGGGGCCCGCCTGGGGTCCTGAGGCATGGATCCGGGGACCAACCCCTCCCCCCCAACCAGGCAAGGAGCACACCCAAAACACCACTTTCATGTGGGTGGCCCATCAAGGCCACCACAATAGCCACAGCTGCCGCAAAAGTGGCTAGATGCCACAGCCACTGTGCAGATGACCCACCAGCCACTCAAGTGCATTGACACAAGAGTCACCGGTAGAGACCAAAGAAAAGAAGAGGATGTCTTTCTCCACAAAGCCCACTCCAGAGAGACAGAAGCAGCATCTATGCTACAATAATAGGGGGGGACCTGAACACACCTCTCAGCACTGGACAGATCATCTAGGCAACAAACCAACGGAGTAACCATTACTCTTTCAGAAGGAGAGAAGAAATCTAGGGTTATCAGAGGTGGGAGGGGTGAGGGAAGGGGTGGGGGGAGACTGGACAAGGGGCATAAAGAATAAATATGATTTGTAATAATATATATGCTAATAATATTGATTTGACCAAAAATAAATGAATTTAAAAAAAACCAACTACGTGGCAGGCTACATTTGGCCCGCGGGCTGTGGTTTGCAGACTCCTGACATACAGTATTGAATGATACATTTTAAACTGAGTTGGGACAAAAATTACAGACCAGGAGAGAGGGTGCAAATCTGGTAGGTAGGTGCCAGGCTGAAGGGCTCGAGTTGGACATGGAGTTTCTCAGGTGTCCCCATTCCCAGGGTTGACTCCCACGTGCTTTGGTCACCCCCAAACAGATCTTGGAGGTCTTAAACTTCATTCACTAAAGGAGTTTTCTTCAGGGCTCAGCCTCCACCCTACATAGCGAGGTCCTAGCAAGTCCCACCAAGGAAGCCAAAGCCTGGTTTCTCTTGGGGTTAGCTCAGCTTCTACTGTTAAATCCTTTCTCCTGGGAATTCTCACGACTTTTTATGGGTGCTTCCCAGAGCAATTATCCCTATTCGTCTTTCAGTCACCTTTTCTTTGCGCATATTCCTTTTCTTGCCTCCAGGCAACGAGCTATTTGAGTGAAGGATCTTGCTCTTCTTGTGAGCACTCGGCAGAGTGCCTGCACACAGTAGGTGCTCAAATACCCACGAAATGAAAGAAAAAATGGGCAGGGCCTGGCCAGGTCTGCCTGCCCTCTCTGAGGCTGCACTCTCAGGTCACCCACCCCTCTGGTCACCTCCTTCCTGGCTCCAGCCCCGTGCAGAGGAGAGGGCAGCACTTTGGACTTAGACCCAAATTTGTATCCTTCTGCCTGTTAGTTCGGTCACCTTGGACAAATTGCTTTACCTCTCTGAGCTTCAGTTTCTGTATCTGTAAGATGGTAACAGTCCCCATCCTACAGAATCACTGCAGTGACTGAACATGACCGAGAACAGCTGACACACAGCAGGTGATTAAGCAATGCTGGTCCTGCCTTCTCAGTGCGACAGCTTTTCAGGTCAGCACCAGCTTGCTCCACGCCCAGTGGCTCTTCCTGGGCCCCAGCGGGAACCTGTCACTTTCTCCCATAAGCTCCCTCGCACGGTTTCAGTTGGGGCACAGGGAGGCGATCAGGGCTACTTTCGGTGACCTTTGATACAGGCACTGGGTGCAGCTGGCACCTCTCTCCTGCCTGGGCACTGCTGGGCCTTAGGGAGGGGAAGGATGGGGTGGGTGAGCTGGGCACAGCTCTCTGGAGCAACCTGCACCTGCCCAGTGCAAGAAGAGCAGACTGAAAACCACTCCCAAGGGGGGTCACTTCCCAAGTCCCCATCCCCTCCTGAGTCCCAGCCAAAGACCCCACCCCAGTCTCAGAGAAACCACAGGAGGGGCTTCCCCGCCCTCCCCTCTGCCCATCATTGGTCGCCTGGAAAGAGGGGACTTACACTGATCTCCTCGTCGGACGTTTCCACCTTGAAAGGGCGGATGGTCTTGTCCTCCTGAGCTTCAGGCATCGCCCCCGGCCCCCACCACCCATCTCCAAGTGGCAAAGTTTCCTCCTTGTCCTGGGAGACAAACCAGTAGATGACAAAGCCCAGCACCAAGGCCAAGAGAATTTCCAGCCACATGACTCCTGCAAGACCAGGGAGAAGCCATCAGCAAGTGACCACCCAGCCAGGGCCTGACACCCTGGCTGGAGACCCCAATTCCCAACAAGCTCCCCCCTTTCTTTCCCACCCCATCCCTGATTTTATTTACACTGGACCTAAAAAAAAAAAATTGGAAAATGATAGAAAAAGAGACAGAATCACCCATAATCCTACTAAGTTATTAGAATTATTCCTCATACTGGGTAGATATAAACCCAGGTTGGCTTCTGCACAGCCCTGGGTTGGGGGGCGCTGGGGGCTGCATTTCTGAGGCCTGGTCTTTCTCTGAGGGGCCTTCCGCTCGAGATGCTTCTGAGAAGGCTCCTCTCCATGCCCTCCTGGAGGAGGAACGAGATCAGGGGCTCAGCCCCTCGCTCAGTCCTCAGGGCACATGGAGGGTCAGAGGGTGGTCGGAGGTGCCGGGGCCATTGTTAGGAAGCCCACCCCTGGCCACACACCTTAGCTGTGTATGTGTGTTTAACAGCTTTATGAAAATATAATCCCTATACCATACAATTCACCCACTGAAAATTCATTGATTTTTAGATTATTCACAGATACCTGCAACCATAGCCACAGTCAATTTTAGAGCATTTTCATCTCCATAAAGAGAAAGCCCCTGCCTGTTAGGTCTCTGTCCTCTTGTGCCCCAGCCTGGGCACTAAGCAGGCACCGATCCACGTCTGGTCTCTCTTGGACTTGCCTGTTACATTTCATATAAACTTGGCTGTGTTTGAATCCCCATCTGTCTGGCTCCCATGTTTTTTCTCAGAAAGGGAAGAAGACCTCAGTCTCAGCAAACCTCTCTCAGGAAGACCCCGGCCCAGCAGTGTCATCTAACTCCCTGTCACCCTTATTCCCAGGGAGGTAACCCACAGAATGCTTGTGCTCAGAGAAACCTGCAGGAAAATGGTCACTGTCCTCAGCACACTGAATCACAGGAGGTTGTGCTGGGTGCGGTGAAAGCTTCGTGTCTACGATGAGGCCTCGCAGACCACTCCCCAGCACCACCCTGGGACTGTCTGGGAAACCCAGCGCAGGACAGGGTCCCTGCTAGGAACCCACCACTTAAGTGCCCCCCATTCGCTACACGTTAGATGTTCGGGACTCTGCTGGGGGTTTGCAGAGGCCCTGGGGTTTGCTTCTGCCAAGGGCTGCCCTCTAAGCCAAGAACTGGGCCACGGGAGACCGTTCTGGAAGTATCTGTCCACAGAGGCCCAGCAGTGGGGCCTCCCAGCAGAGATGCAGCCAGGGCATTGGCTCCTGCCCCCCGCCCACAGCACAGTGGCAATCCAATCAGGAAAACTGGCTTGGTAATCCCCCGTTTCTGCCAGTGATCCCAGTGACACAGATGCCACACCCAGTCCCTGGAGCCATCTGATTCTTCCTTCACACCCGTCCATCGCCAAGTCCTGCTGTCACTCAGATTCAGTCCCCCCTCATGCCCAGCCCCCTCCCCTGGACCAGAGCCCTGTCACCCCTCATTTAGATGATCTCAACAGCTGTTGAGAGGCAAGCCCCAAGCGCATGTCTCGGTCACTAAGGCCCTTGTTAGAAGCCACTGCAGCCTTCTTGCTGGGAACCGTCCCTGTGTGCCCACCGTGAACTTCCAGCACATCTCCCTCTTGGGATTGTGAAACTTTGAAGTGGCTCAAAGTCTCACTGACTCAATATTGACTGAAAGTGTGCGACATGCCAGGGAACAGGCCTCCACCGTCCCAACCGGAGATGGAGCTTGGGTGTGTTGGTGCGGATTCTGTCCCCAGCCAAGACAGGCGGTGGCTTTCCTCTTTCAATCCCAAGCACCAACAGTGCCCGACCCCAAGTACCCTGCATGTGCCAGCTGACTGGACGGATGGCTGGCACCAGCACCCCCACGATGAAAACAAGGATAGGGATAGCTGGAGATGGGTCCCTCTACTTTTAAGAAATGTGGAAAAGAGGGGCCGGCCCGGTGGCGCACTGCTATAGTGCGCCGCTTGAAAAGTGCGGTGGCACTCCCGCCGAGGGTTCGGATCCCACATACAGACCAGCCGCTCACTGGCTGAGCCGG
>NW_007729343.1:6072-7437 GCF_000696425.1 Galeopterus variegatus | reverse complement strand
GTCCGGTACGGGTGCGACACTGAGGGTTGCGATCCGTTGCCGGGCACGAAAAAAAAAAAAAAAAGACAAAGAAATGTGGAAAAGAACACATGCACAGATTCCTTTCATTTCCAGAGAGCTCTCTGTCCCTGCCAGGAATGCTACCTTTTGCAAAGACAGGGAAGATGGCTTTGGTGGCAGGGAAGGCAGGACTAGGCTTATGCATCGTGGGGGGCGTGGGGAGCCCATGGGAGGCAGCGGAAGGCAGAGAGCAGAGCTGCCCCAGCAGCAGGAGTGAGGGACACAGTTCACCTGACAGGCAGGTTGTACCACTAGACTGTAGTTCAGAAAGGCAGGGGCTGTCTGTCCCGGTCACTGCTCTGACCACCAGGACCTGGCTGTGCCATGCACCCAAGCAATATATGTGCAAACAGCACATGCGCTGGAAGCATATAAGACTAACTTCTCACGGTGCTGTCAAGGGAGCTGCAGGCATAATGAATATAACCTCCCAAGTGCTCTTTACAAACCGCACCCCTTACCTGACTCCAGCACAGAGAGGCCAAGAGCACCGTCCTCCTGTCCCTCTGGGATACGAATGCCCAGTGTTCCCTCTTCTGGGCAGTTATCCCAGTACTTTCACCTGTCCACAAGGGCTCTACGTTCTCACCCTGTGGTCACCTCCTGCCATCTGCAGTGGTGCACACAGTGACACTCTGGGTGCCAGTGGGCAAGGCAAGCCGGCGGCAGGTGCTGGCCCCAATCCGCCTGCCTTTTTCCAGTTGCACAGTCATGCTGACGTGGCTGGTGTGACACCGCAGCGTGGTCATCTCCCCTGGACTAAGCACACTGAACCATGCTGACCCCACAGACGCAGAGCTGAAAGGATCCGTGTTCAAGTCCCTCCTACACGGAGGGAATCCAGGCCAGACGGCCTTACTGTGGACGTGCCAGCACCAGCCAGGGCATCAAAGGTAAAGACAGGGCAAAGTGACAGGTTCGCAGAGAAATTATAAAGCCCCATCTCTTGCATTCTGAAGAAAATAACAAAAATGTCAGTGCTTGGCTGTAGCAGGCTTTACTGCAGTGTGTTAATGTGCCACCTAGTAACAGCCCTTTTTGTTAACAGCAGGTACTAAATGCACAGAAAGACAGGTGTTCTAGATGGGCCCAGCGTCACAGCAGGCGTTGACCATGCAGGTGGGTTTTCACAGGACATGCAAATCCACCCACTAAGGAGGTCCCATTCATCCAACTTCATTTCCCTTTTTCACGTTCTTTTATCACTTTTTTTTTCTTTTTTCACTTATTTCAGGTAGGCAAAGCCTTGCTCCAAATCACACCATGGTTGTAAGGAACAGAATTCGTGGCTACAAGATTCACTCC
>NW_007729343.1:0-4981 GCF_000696425.1 Galeopterus variegatus | reverse complement strand
AGGGTGCAGCCAGCAGGCTCCCTGTTCCCTCCCCAGGGTGGGCTCCTTGGGGTTGGGCTGGTGGAAGCAAACTTGGCCCACAGTGAGGGGCAGGGCTGATCGCAGGGAACCTGCCTGGGCTGGGGAGGGGTGGCACTAGGCGGATGACAGAGCCCTCCCCTCCCTCTCATGGCCTGTGGCACGTAAAAGGAAGAGAAGAGCTACATCAGCCCTACCTCCGCTGGGTGGGACAGTCAATTGGCCACAGCCACTGCACATCGAACCTGGAGGCCTGGAGTCCCACCCCTCGCTCTAGGGCAGGGTCTCAGCATCTGCACGACTGACACTTTGGACCAGATGATTCTTTGTTGTGGCCCATGCACTGCAGGGTATTTAGCAGTATCCCTGACCTCTACCCACTAGTACCCTCCATGCCCCCCAATGGTGACAACCCAAACAGTCCCCAGACCTGGCCAAATGTCCCGTGGGAGGACAAATGCCCTCCACTGAGAAGGAATACTCTAGATCCGTGGTTCAACCTCAGGGTGCGTGGGAGTCACTGGGGAGCTTATGAAATGCAGAGGATCTGATTCAGGAGGCCTGGGGTGGGGAGGACGGTGGCTTTCTACAGCATCGAGAGGAAAGCAGAGATAACGCCATCTCCAAGGTGACAGGTGGGCAGAGAATCCCGGAGCCTCTGTCTGCCCACAGTCCGCAGAGCTGGTCTCATGCAGAAAGCTGGACACCCAGGGTGCTCTCCGTCCTGGCTAGGACCCCCTGAGGAGGGGTGGACCTCATGGCTCCAGATCCATGGTGTCCAGGATCCCCCAGAAATGTGAAGAAAACGCTCCAGCGCCAGGGGTGCCTGCTACTCCCTAGACTGGCCCGGGGAAAGCTCAGGCAGCCCAACTCTTTTCACAGGGGGGCCATCCAGAGAAATCCCACAACCTCTCCTCACAGCCTGTGAGCTACAGTCTAAACTCAGACACATGAGGTGCCCCACTCCACAGACTGAAGCCTCACTGTCCCCCCAAATCAGACTTCCAAGTCCTAGGGTACTCTCCATTTCTTCCAATCAAAACCCTGCTCTTTCCCCTTAAAAAGCCAGAAAATTCCCTCTTCTGTGAGCTGCCCCTGCCTGCCCCGACCACGAATATTCATACCTTCCCAAGGGCTCCTCCTCTGTGGGGGACACTTACCATTAGGGAGGGCTTCCTCGGGGACCTGCTCTGAGCACGTTGTATCGTTTAATTCATTTAATCCTTATAACATTCCCATTTTACAGATGAGAAAACTAAGGCTGAGTCATATGTCCAAGGTCAAACAGTAAGTGGGGGGAGGCAGGATTCGGATCCAGACACAATCCACACTGCACCCTTCCCTAGACCACCTCTATTCCTTAGGCTTTGTTACTTGGGAAAGATTTCTCTGTGCGATAAAAGTGAGAGCTCTTTGAAGAGGGAGATGATGTCTTTTTCACCCTAAATCCCCACCATGTCTTGTTTATAAAAGGTGCTTGACAAATCACAGGCATTGAAAACTGGAATCGCTGAGCCCCTCGGGACAGAGAGTGGGCTGAGGCTTAGGGAGATTAAATGAGTCTGCTAAAGGTCACCAGGGATGATCAGCTAAACTTGAGCCGGAGGGTCGTCCCACGACTCCCCTGGCCTCTGCCAGCCCACAGAGGGCTGCTTGCTGCCTGGCATGTGGCAGGACACCCAGGGCAGGGCGATGCCTGAGCGCTCAGCCAGAAGATGGGACATTGGTGCTGTCCTCTCAAGTCACCATCCCTGCAGGTATCTCTCCCATCCTCCCCCTCCTTCAGCTGCAATTCAACCTTATTTCTCCTCTCTCCTTCATCACCCCAAGCCCAGTGCTCTGTACACAGAGGTGCTCAGTGTCTGTGCAGCCAAATACTTGCACTGGGAGGCTGGGGTTCAGTCCCACCTCTGGCTGGTGGGCCTCAGTCCTGCCACTGGGAGACTTGGAACATTTTACCTTCAAGGTGGAAGAAGGTATGTGGAGGGTACCATCAAAACTGGAAGTGAGGTAGCATTCCTGGAGAGAAACCAGGATAAATCACAATGTAACCAGAGCCTTTCATACAATCACTCTGGAAAACTGTCTGGCAGTATCTACTAAAACTGGACGTATACCAACTCTTTGATTCAGCAATTCCGCTCCTAGGTGTAGACCCAGCAGAAATGTGACCATGTGTTTACCAAAAGTCACAACCTAGAATGTTCATAACAGCACTAGAAACAACCAAAATGCCCATCAACAACAGATTGCAATATATTCACACTGTGGAATACTATACAACTAGAAGAAACAGTCTATAACACCATGTCTTGTTTATAAAAGGTGCTTGACAAATCACAGGCATTGAAAACTGGAATCGCTGAGCCCCTCGGGACAGAGAGTGGGCTGAGGCTTAGGGAGATTAAATGAGTCTGCTAAAGGTCACCAGGGATGATCAGCTAAACTTGAGCCGGAGGGTCGTCCCACGACTCCCCTGGCCTCTGCCAGCCCACAGAGGGCTGCTTGCTGCCTGGCATGTGGCAGGACACCCAGGGCAGGGCGATGCCTGAGCGCTCAGCCAGAAGATGGGACATTGGTGCTGTCCTCTCAAGTCACCATCCCTGCAGGTATCTCTCCCATCCTCCCCCTCCTTCAGCTGCAATTCAACCTTATTTCTCCTCTCTCCTTCATCACCCCAAGCCCAGTGCTCTGTACACAGAGGTGCTCAGTGTCTGTGCAGCCAAATACTTGCACTGGGAGGCTGGGGTTCAGTCCCACCTCTGGCTGGTGGGCCTCAGTCCTGCCACTGGGAGACTTGGAACATTTTACCTTCAAGGTGGAAGAAGGTATGTGGAGGGTACCATCAAAACTGGAAGTGAGGTAGCATTCCTGGAGAGAAACCAGGATAAATCACAATGTAACCAGAGCCTTTCATACAATCACTCTGGAAAACTGTCTGGCAGTATCTACTAAAACTGGACGTATACCAACTCTACTATGCCTATGCTATGACCAGAAAATTCATTGATTCAGCAATTCCGCTCCTAGGTGTAGACCCAGCAGAAATGTGACCATGTGTTTACCAAAAGTCACAACCTAGAATGTTCATAACAGCACTAGAAACAACCGAAATGCCCATCAACAACAGATTGCAATATATTCACACTGTGGAATACTATACAACTAGAACAAACAGTCTATAACTGCATATGATGACACAGTTGAATGATTCAGGACAAAGGCAAAACTAATCTATGATGGCAGACATTGAAATTGTGTTTTCCTTTGATGATGGGGGCTGGCGGCCCAAGTACTTGTTTTGTTTTGTTTTGTTTTTGATTTTTTTGGTGGCTGGCCAGTGTGAGGAACTTGTATTTTTTTAAAGTTCCCCAGTGATTATAACGTGCAGAAAGGAGATAGATCTGTATGTAGCCTAAAAAACAGAGACCCGAAGAGCAAGATTTAGGCAGGTGCCTTGATGCAATTCAGGGGGGCACTGAGCAGCCACTGCAGGGAGGCTCCATTATGACCTTGGGGTGGCCACAGTCACTGGCCTCCCCATGCCAGCATGGTGCCCCTAAACTGTGGCAACCTACCTGGGTTCTGGTTCTTTACTCCATGAGACCTTCTGATTCAGAATTCGGCCATAGGTAGCCTGCTTCCTCGAAGAGGGTGGGGTGTTGGAGGGAAGACCTAGTCATCGGGTCCCCTGGGAGGATGTCATCCCCCATTCCCACATCAGATAAAATGCAAACACCTTGTGAGTCTGGGGAAGCATGGTGGCCCACTTGGGTGATGGTGATACTATCTGAGGAGCCAGCCTGGTGTTCCTGGAGAGCTCCCAGTCCATGGCACCCCCAAATAGCAATTTTGATGACCCTGACCTTAGGACCTGGAACATCTTGGAGTTTCAATAAGGGGGCTCTCCTAGCTTGCCTTCCTCTTCGGGTAGTTCAGATCCCAGCTCCATCATTTGCCAGTTGAGGAGCTTTCAGCAAGTTACCAAAACTCTGAGTAAATTGAGAGCTCTTTGAAGATGGAGATGATGTCTTTTTCACAACTCCATGAGACCTTCTGATTCAGAATTCGGCCATAGGTAGCCTGCTTCCTCGAAGAGGGTGGGGTGTTGGAGGGAAGACCTAGTCATCGGGTCCCCTGGGAGGATGTCATCCCCCATTCCCACATCAGATAAAATGCAAACACCTTGTGAGTCTGGGGAAGCATGGTGGCCCACTTGGGTGATGGTGATACTATCTGAGGAGCCAGCCTGGTGTTCCTGGAGAGCTCCCAGTCCATGGCACCCCCAAATAGCAATTTTTATGACCCTGACCTTAGGACCTGGAACATCTTGGAGTTTCAATAAGGGGGCTCTCCTAGCTTGCCTTCCTCTTCGGGTAGTTCAGATCCCAGCTCCATCATTTGCCAGTTGAGGAGCTTTCAGCAAGTTACCAAAACTCTGAGTATCTGTGGCCTTGTCTGTAAGATGGGGATAATGACGTCCACGGGCTGTTTGTGAAGACTGCCTGGCTCACAGCTGGTGCTCGGCCAGTGTGTGTTCCTTTCCTTTCCCCTAAATCTCTCACTACTGCACGGAATGTCGGTGTTGGAGGAAACTCCAGAGAAGCCTTTCTCCCTGTTAAATTACGTAGCCCACACTCCAGGGTCCCGTCGCAGCCTGGCTGCACATAGACAGGCTGGAAGTAAGAGACTGCATGGCGTGGGACACCTGTGGTCTGGCAGCATCTGTCCTCCCCATGTGCCCTCACCAAGGACTTGACTTGGAGGATGGAAGAAATCACAAGGCCATGTAGACCTTTGACTATCAGTAAAACAAGCAAGACACCTCCCTGCTGTAGACTCTGCTCTTTTCTATCTGTTCTAAAAAGTTACATTTTCAGCTGCGAAGCCTTCACCTTTCCAAAGAGAGTTATCTTTATCTCTTCCCCACGGTCAGCTCTTGCTGGTGTAGAAAACGTTTTAA
>NW_007729342.1:238672-244601 GCF_000696425.1 Galeopterus variegatus | reverse complement strand
AAACAGATCACACTAATTGTGTGTGTGTGCTCTCTCCTGGTAGGGAAGTGCAATGGGCTGGGGAGGAGATTGGTGAAGGGGAACGTATACTTTTTCTTCTGCCTATTTCTGTGTCATTTAATTTAACACAGACGCAGACACATACACATACAAGAATGTATTCATGTATTGCTTCTATGTCATTTAACTTAAAATGCACACACACACAGGAATGTGTTCATGTATTACATATTTAAAAACCAAATAAATAAAATCTTATACACACACACACAGAATGGAATGTGGCATTCTACAGTGGCTTGGACATCTGAAGTTAATGATCCCATCATTCTGCTATACATTCACTCGTTCATTCATTTAATTAATATTTTTTGAACGCCTACTATATGCCTGACACAGAAACTAGGGAAAAACTAGAGAGAAAGCTATTTGTAAAACTATTTCAGTCATGGCTTTGGTTAGTAATTGTATTTGTCAGCTCAGGCTGCCATAACAAAATATCATAGATTGGGTGGCTTAAACAACAGAGATTTATGTCTCACAGTTCTGGAAGCTGGAAGACTGAGGTCAGGGTACCAGCTTGGTCTGGTGCTGGTGAGGGCTCTCTTCCTGACTTGCAGATGCCACCTTCTCATTGTGTGTTTACATGGCAGAGAGACAGAGTGCTCTCTCTCTTTCTCTTCTTGTAAGGGCACTAATCTTACCATGAGGGCCCCACCCTCCTCAACTGTAATCACTTCTCAAAGTCCACATCTCCAAATACCATCACATTGGGGATTAGGACTTCAACATATGAATTTTGGGAGGACACAAACATTCAGTCCATAATAATAATATATCTTACAGGGTGTTAAAAATAAAAAATTGACAGAGACACCAAGGTACAACAGATGTATAATTCCAAGTTAGGTCACTGCTTGCAGAATATACAAAGGAAGTTGAACTCTTCGATACTGTCTTAACCATCTAGAGAATATAAAATGGTTGAGGCAGTGGTGAGGGAGGATGATCAGAAATGAGATTTCTCTGGTGACAGCTGTTGCAGTGCTGTGGTTGTCTCCTTGTGGGGTGTGTGAGACTGTGTGTGTGGTGGGGGGAGGTAAAAGACATGCACGCAGAGAGAGAGGTCAACTACTCTCTTTCCACCACAGGCTTCTAGCCTAAAGCAAAGTGGAGCTGGGGGATGGAGGAAGGCATGTTATTAAATCAGATTAGAAAGTTTAATTATTGCACAAAAATGGGCCTTCAAGTTACCACACTGGGACTATTGTTTGTCACTTCAAGTGACTTAACATATCAAATACACGAAACTGAACCAAAAAGTCATGGACCTACCAGAGTTTTTATTCAGTGGTAGAGAGAGACTACCCACGTGGAATAAGGCTTAAAGGGGTAATGAGAGACAAAAATAAAATTGTGCTTTGATTGCACCATAAGTCATGCGTGGTTAATATACTGGTTACATATAATTGCTCATCAAGCAAGAGGCAAAAATATAGAGTCAGTGGGCAGGGGGGTGTTGTGTGGTGCCAGGCTATACAGTGGATCTCTGTGGCTTTTCCTGTAAATGGTATCCTTGAGCAAACCAGGAATCTGTCCAAGCTTAGCTGTATTTGTAAATTTGGAGATTCACCAAGACCCCCTGAGGTACCCCTTGCCGATGCCAAGGGTTTACTATGGTACATTTTGGAAGGAAGTTTTTCCACTTAAAAATATCCAGTTAAAATGACGTCTTGGCACCTAAAAGATTAGCTTCCATTTTTAAAGAAAATGAAGCTGTCTGGTTGGAATTTATTGCTGTAGTATTTTGATGTTCTGCTAAACCACCATGGTCCTTGGGGAATGCATGCACGCCTCTCTGAAGGTGGGAAGAAGGCATCTGAAAAACCTACTGGCCCAGCTAGCAGAGGGGAGAATCTCTCCTGGCAACAGCCTCCCTTCCTCCTCTTTCAAAATTCAGCTCAAACATCCCCTTTGTGAAGCTTTCTCCATTTCTAAGGCCAAGTTGATTATTTCTTTGTAGATGAACCATCTATATACTTGCTAAAATATTTGTATTGTCCAGTTTATATTTATTTGTTTAGCTGCCTCTTCCTCAAGATCTTCAGCTTCCTGGAGGTAAGAAAAACTACTTCATCAGTTTTAAGATATATATTTTCCTCCACATTTTTACATTTTCAGCTTTTGATCACATGTGTAGTTTAATTGCCAATATATTTTCTCAGTGTTACATACTTTTTGTTGTAGTGGTACCTAAAATAATGAAAGGTCCCAATGGTGACTTGGACTCAGTGAAATGTGGCATATCTAGTTCACCATGGTAACCCTAAACACTTGTACATGACCTAGTATGTAGCAGGTGCTCAATAAATAAATACATAAGACTAACCGATTTTGTGGTGTGGATTTCACCAGTAGGAGTCACTGATCTAACTCTGGCAGTGGAGAACAATGCAACAAGCAGCAGACTTCCAGGACGGTGAGCCATTTCCAGAATGTTGAAAGGATGCTCATTAGGATAACCTCAGCTGCTGTAACCTCTAGATCCCCAGTCTTCGTTAATGGCTCAAACTCAAAAGAAGGTTATTTCTTGCCAACATTAGCTGTCCAGAGCAGGTGCTCCTTTTTGATGGTGGCTATCCTCAGGATGATCTTGCCAGGATATAGGCTCCATCTGTATAATGTGGTGCCATCGTCTCTCAGGGCTTCTCATCATCTTCCCCATTGAGAGTGTGGAGAAGGCAGGCCCACTTTTACAGTCTTGGTCTGGAAATGATTCCCATCACTTCTGCTCACATTCCACTGGCGAGCATTAGTTGTATACCACATCTAGATGCAAGTGGGGAGGGGGACCTGAGAAGTGTGGTCCTTGGCTGGGTATTCATATCCCAGTTATAACCCTGTGTGATGGAAGTGGGAGCATATATTTTGGTGGGCATCTAGCTGTCTCTACCACAGGGAACCACTGGACTGTTACCTGCATCGTGTACACTTGTCTGCTTCTTACAGAGTTCAATTTTGAATCCAACTGTATTAACTAATAATTTCTTAGAAAACCAACTCTGACCAGTTGTAGTAAAAATGGAAACATCTTGTTTAGGTGTAGCTGGATCTTGAAGTTCAGATAATGTCAATCATCTTTCTCTTTTTCTCTCTCCTCTTTGCTTTTACTTTGCTGGTCTTAATTCATGAGCAGGAACTCTCCATGTGGTGGGAAAGAGAATGATGTGTTATTGGGTCCTTTCAGCCAGTGTTCTCAGAAGGAGAGGGAAAGTTCCTTAACACAGATCCCCATAGTCTCCCCCCAAAGGACTCTGCTCGGTCCTAACTGGGCCACGTGACCACTCTTGGGCCAATGGCTATGTCTCGGGGGTATAGGTGGGTGAATGTTCTGAATGGAGAACTTGACAGCCACACCAGAATCACCTGGAACAAATGGGGAAGGGGTGGCTCCTAAGAGGAAGGGATGAAGAACAGACAAAAAAGTAAAAATTATCCACTGCTTCTAGCCACTATTCCAGCCACTGTCCACCATGTGCCCTACTCTGTAGTCAACTGAACTTGATGCTGCTCCCCAAATATCTCAGATCCCTTCACTATTCCACATTGCACCCTCTTTGCAGAATGACCTCTTCCATGCCTTGCCCCTATTCACCTGTCAAGACCAGCTTGCAGTCATCTCTTGTGTGAAGCTTTTCCTGACATCCCACCCCTGCCCAGACAGCCTGGATATAGCCACCCAACAGAATTTGTATCCAGATTGACTGAGCTTTGAGGCCACTGCTGAGACCAAAACAAAAGTGGGCTCTGTGGTTCTGCCACACTGGCTGCACCCACATCTGGGTGCACATCTGGGCTGGCCTCGGAGCAGCCTGCAATGTGTTGTGTTGGCTGAGTCCTCAGAGGTGTAAAATACCATCTTGTCTAAAATAAACACTAGTGCCAGGGAAATCCTCATCCCCATCAAACAGGGACTGCATGGGGGAGAGGTCTGCAAAGAGTTGGCTGCCCACAAAGCTCCAATTAGCCCCCAAATTATCTCCTGCATCACGTGTGCAAGGATTTCTAACCAAAATTTGCTGGAAAATGGATTCTCAATGCTTCTGTCTATTTACCTAATACTTAACCCAAGGATAACAACACACATACAAATTTAAAATAAAACACATGTTGGTTTTTTTAAAAAATTAAAATTTGAAACAGATGGTCTCTTTTAAGACAAATATTTATTCCCCTGACATTTTTTTTCACTTACATGTTTATATTTTTAAATATAGGCTTTATGCAGAGACCTTAGAGATGTCACGATAATAAAATCCATGTTGTTCATAATTGTCTATTTCCTAGAAATGCAGAGCTGGAAGCAACCTCAAGAAGCTATCTCTGGCATCCCCCTCCTCCAGGCAGGCCAACGTGCAACCAGCTGAGACCAACTGGTGTTTATTCTGTTTATCTTGGAGTCTTTTGAGGAAGGAAGCTGTAAACTCTCTCTTATTGAGCTCACAGACTCTCCATGGATTTGCGGATCTCTGGGCTGGGTGAAGAGTTCTTGGACAGGGCAGAGTTCAGAGCAAAGCTGCTTAGGGTTTTTAGTTCCCTGGTGTCTCCCTTGTTACACTCTTGTCAATCCCAGCCCAGTATTTGCAGTGCAGCCACTCTAATTTCATCGCCTCATGCTCCACTTGGGTTCCACCATTACCTGTTCAGATCCCTGCGTAGACACTCCTGATAGGGCCAGCTCTCATCTTGGCCAGCATCATGAATTTTTCTTCCTTTAAGGTGAGAGAGTGTTGAAAAGAAGAATCAACAAATGTATGAGATGNGTTACACTCTTGTCAATCCCAGCCCAGTATTTGCAGTGCAGCCACTCTAATTTCATCGCCTTATGCTCCACTTGGGTTCCACCATTACCTGTTCAGATCCCTGCGTAGACACTCCTGATAGGGCCAGCTCTCATCTTGGCCAGCATCATCAATTTTTCTTCCTTTAAGGTGAGAGAGTGTTGAAAAGAAGAATCAACAAATGTATGAGATGTTTGGCAGAAAAAGATGGACACTTTTCAGAAGTCATTGACAAGAGGGAACCAGCCTTTAGCTTAAAATATGTGAATTGAGGAACTTTCCTTTATGAAAGGTAAACACACTTTGCTGTATTCTGGTATAAGTTAGCTTTTGCTGTGTAAGAAAACACTCCCCAAAATATACTGGCTTAAAATAACAAAGTATTATTTCTTACTATTCTGTGGATAGGCTGGGCAGATGGTCAGGTCTGGACTGGCTTGGCTGGGGATGGATGGTCTAGGATGGCCTCACACTTATGTCTGGTGGTTGGCTCTATGTTGGCTGGAGGAATGGAGAACACTTGGACACATGTTTCTCATTGTGCAGCATGCTAGCCTGGGCTTGTTCATGGGGTGGTAGTTACAAGGTTACTAAAGGTATCCAAAGAAAGCATGCCCCAATGTGCCAGTGCTTTTCTAGTCTCCATTTATATCGTGTTTGCCATTGTCCCATCAGCCAAAATGAGTTACAAGGCCAGCCCAGAATAAGAGTAGGAGGTCACATCAAAGGACATGGATAGAGGGAGGTCATCTTTGCAAGCTTACTACACTTAATCTTAAGGATAGAGAAAGGAGGTGTCCCTTTTTGGTTCCTATCAAATCTAGATGGCCTGATAACTTTCTCAGAGAAAGAAAATCTTGTGTTTCCTCCTCCCAAACCTTATCCCAGCTGAATATCAGATTCAATGATCTTCTTCCATGCCAGTCTTCCATGTAACCTCTTTGAGGACAAGGACTTGTATATCTCCAGCTCTCAGCATAGTACAAGGCAACTAGCAAATGATCAATAAATAGTTTCAAATGTATGAATGAATGAATGAATGAATGAATGAAAACTTGTCTTCCTAGTAGAGGAATCAAGCTAACTTA
>NW_007729342.1:236310-237617 GCF_000696425.1 Galeopterus variegatus | reverse complement strand
TCAGAGAAAGAAAATCTTGTGTTTCCTCCTCCCAAACCTTATCCCAGCTGAATATCAGATTAAATGATCTTCTTCCATGCCAGTCTTCCATGTAACCTCTTTGAGGACAAGGACTGGTATATCTCCAGCTCTCAGCATAGTACTGGGCAACTAGCAAATGATCAATAAATAGTTTCAAATGTATGAATGAATGAATGAATGAATGAAAACTTGTCTTCCTAGTAGAGGAATCAAGCTAACTTAATTTGAGTTCACCTTAATTCTTTTTATTTGCTTAGTAACTAAAGACATATGAAATAACTGGCCTCAAACCATCCCAGGTAGGAAGTAGTTTGAAAAATAGATCAGGTCAAGTCCCTCTCTGGCTTAAATATCTTCAAAGACTTTCTGTTTTGCTTATAATAAAATCTGAATTCCTTACAGTGGCCTACAAACCCAATCTGATCTGGTCTCTGCAGTTCTTACCTCATCCCATTATTTCTTCTCATCTCTTCTTACCTACTAAGGTCACTCACAATGGCCTTCTCTCTGATTTTAGAGCACATACATATGTCATATTAAAGCTTTTTTCCCCTCACACTTAGAACTTTTCTACTTGGATTGCTCCCATCCACACTGGCCATAGTCTTTACAAGGCTGGCCTGTTGTATTCAGATTTCAGTTTAGATGTCATGTCATCCCTCAAAGAGGCCAGCCAACCCTGATCACGTACTCTAAGGTAGCTACTCAGCCAGTCTCTATCATCAGTCCTCTGTGTAGCTCTCGACACTATCTAATGGTTTTCCCATTTATTTATTTGTTGTTTTTTTTTTTTTTTGCCTATGGTCTGCCCAACATACCCCACTAGAATATTATTTCCAGGACAATACCTTGTCTGTCCTGTTCACTACTGTCCCTTCAGCATCTAGAACATTGCTTGGCACATAGTATGGGTTCAAGAAATACGTAAGGCAATGAGAGACTCTTAACTGATTTTTTAGGTCTTAACTTCTTCTTTCTCCTTGATTTAATTGACAAATCAAGAAGAAAACTCTCCATTAAATAACTTAGGGGTAATTTGATCTGGGTCCATGTCTACAACAATTCGCTAAAACAAAAGGCACTTACTACCTGATGTGGACATAAAAGAAGTAACTGCTAGAGAATCTCCATCTGCATTGGTTGCTTCAAGAAAAAAAAAAAAAAACACTTCAGGATCAAACAGTTAAGATTACATAGAAATGAGTTATTCTGATGATTCCTCTTTTGGCAATAGCTTTATAGTGTGACCTTTCCTTAAAAATATTTTAAAAGTTAAAAAAAAAAAA
>NW_007729342.1:196065-236261 GCF_000696425.1 Galeopterus variegatus | reverse complement strand
TGGCAATAGCTTTATAGTGTGACCTTTCCTTAAAAATATTTTAAAAGTTAAAAAAAAAAAACCAAACAAAATTGTACCAAGGACTTATAATGAGAAGCAATAGTGGCCTGCCCTACCCACCCCTCTCCCCTACCTCCTGCTCTACTACTGAGAGATATCCACTTTTATCTGTTTCTGTTTTTAGTTCTAAAGCATATCTAAATAATGTGCTTATGCCATTCTTCCTTGATTTATCAACTTCAGACATTATCTTCTGACTTCCGGCTGTGATGGATGGAGATCTAGCTCTCTACAGCTCTCTTTGATGTTGCAGGCTTTCCTCAGCGTCTGGGGATCCTTGGTTGTCTGTTCATAGGTGAGAATGAGGGACTAGGAATCATGCTTGGGAGTTCTGTGTTGATGGGTGGCCACTGGAAGGCTTTGATTAGAGTGAGAATGGGGGCTGGGGCTGGGAGTGGGGGGCTGGCTCTTTTGCTGCAGGCTTCTGAAATGCCAGGATATCAGAGCTTTCTTTACTCTGGGCACCACTAACCTTGGCTGCCCCTGTTGGGCTGGGGCTGGGAGTGGGGGGCTGGCTCTTTTGCTGCAGGCTTCTGAAATGCCAGGATATCGGAGCTTTCTTTACTCTGGGCACCACTAACCTTGGCTGCCCCTGTTGCCCAGACTGAAATTTCTCTAGAGAAGTGTCCTCCCCTCGCTTCCCCTCCACTCAGCTCTGTCCTTTTTTCTGGGTCTCTCCCATCTCTGGCCTCAGGATTCAGAGCCTGGTTGCAGGCCATTCTGTCAGCTGAGGTGGGGAGGGGGTTAGAGAGCTGTTCACCACTGTGTATACAGATATTGAATTGATCTCCCATTTCTTCTCACTTTTATCACCCACCTTTTCTGTGGTCTCCAAGTCAGACCCTCTCCAAGGTACGGACAGGTGGGGCACCTCAGCCCCTCCTAGGAAGGCTCTGGGAGATTGGGACTCCACTGCTACCTACTATGCTTCATTAGCTAATTCTCTTCTATTGGCTTTAAGTTATCCAGAAATGGGCTAAAATTCTTCCTCTGCTGATGGACTCCTCCTATTTTCTTCCTTATGAAGGGTTTATGCCTTTAAAAAATTAATTTTGATGAGGTTGCATGAGGGAGAGAAGGTGAATGCGTGTGCTCATCTGCCATTGGAGAGTCTCAAACTCTCACTTAAAAACTTACTCTTAGGCTGTTCAATTTGGATCTTTATCCTTTTTTCAAAAGACAATTATTCTACAGATTTTTGTGAATGCTTACCAAAAAAATACATTAATAGAATATATAAAAGATAGATTTTTAATTCAAAATTTAATTACACTTCAAGGAAAATTTTGTGATTTCTCATTTTAAGTGTTCTACCAGATGAAGTGTTAATGGTTACATATTATGTAACCACTCGCTTGCCTCCTTTCTATAGTTCTGGAGCCCCAGCTCAAACAGATAGTCTGGAGGCCTTCTCCCCCATTTCTCAAGTTCTTGCTTATTTTCACATGCTGATCTGCCCACTTGATGCCATCAGCAAGTTCTCTGAGAGCCTTTGATTATAACAGCAAACTGGGTTTCTTTCATGGAGCCAGAGGCTTCCTGATGGTGGGGTTCACCTCTCTGCCTGTCAAACTGGGGGATCCCTAAGGACGTGAATGATGACTTCCTAATTAAACAAGTGGGACTGCCTCCCTCACCAGATTGAAGGCATCCTGTTTATTCCTCTAGGACCAGGACGATCTAAAGACATATGTGATGAGTACAAGTAATGGTGAACGTGAGAGGTTGGAGACAGGGGCACCCAAGCAAAAAATAGTCGCGTTGGGGTTGGTTGGGCAGTTGGTCTTAACTTCATCGCAGTGCTCTATCTGACCATATTTAGGCAGCCTATATAGGCGAATGAACCAACTGGAGAACTCCTATTACACAGAACACACCAGTTGCTCTCTGAGCAATAATAATAACTGAGGGTCGGGAAAAATGGAAGTGCTGGAGTTTCTGGGCTCAAGAAGGGCTGATACATTTGAGCCGTTTCTTCAATTCCTTCAGAGGATAACCAGATTGTAGCTTGAACCGATTTTAGCCTTTACTGAAACAGTAAGTGGAAACTCAAACACTGGGTATAAGACTTTATGAGCAATAACATGGGGTAAGAAAAGGATAGAGCCAGGACCAGTGTCAAGACCAATAATTTAAAGATAGTAAATAACTTATGTATACAAACATAGCAAATAAGCTAAGATAATTATATTACAAATATATTATAGAATAACATGTAACCATTAAAATTTCAACTGGTAGAACACTTAATCTATAAAACTTTCCTTGTAGGATAATTCCATTTTTAATTAAAAATCTATTATAGATGTGTCCTATTAATGTATTTTTTTGGTAAGCATTCTGAAATGGTGGGATAAGCAGTCCTCTTCTTTTATTCTGGAATTTCTGTTTTCATCATTGAGCAAGTAAGCATGTATTATTTTTCACTAAGATATTTTCTTCTAGAAAATGACATATATATGTAGAGTGTATACAGAGGTTTCAAATTCAGATTCTTATAGAATTTAGAAAGGCAACAAAAATGAGTAAATTGGTCTTAGCATAAGAAAAATCAACTGCCAGAAATGTAGCCAAACTTTCTTTCATGTTTATTTGACAATGGTACATATATTAAGTACATAATATAATACAAACATGTATGATATTGGTGATTATATAAGTTTGAAACTGAAAAACATAACATTTGAAAAAATAGAAATACGTAATAATTCATTTTTTCTTTCATACTTCATTATTTCTTTGCTTTAGAACCAGAAATGTGACACTTTTTCTTTTGCCCCAGCATGTCAATGTTGAGTCTTGCATTTCATGTTGCGATGTGCTGTATAGAATTCAACCTTGAATCTTTTAACTGAGAGCAATAGTTTTATTTGGTTTCATAATGGAAAACAGCTGTTCATGGCTGAGCATGGATAGAATCTTTGTATGATGGTTTTTATATTTAGGGTAACCACTCCTGAGATATTTGCAGAATTCTGGCATTCTAGTGTTGCAAAATTTAGTATTTGGGACTGAATTGTGGGTCAAAAAATTCCACTTATGGCACAATATTGATGAGGAAGGTAATTTTTCATGAAATTAGAATCTTTTTTGGAATCCTGTCTTTAACTCCACATTTTTGGGAGAGCAGTTTAAGTGATCTCTTTCATTTCTGAAAATTGATTTCAGCAGAGGAAAATGGGACAGATTATTCTTTGCCAAATGAGTTTCTCTAAGACATAATTTTACTAAGAATGAACAAATTGAATAGCCCATTTGCATACTTGTGAAGATTCTTACAGAGAAGTGGCCAAAGGGGTTAGATGGCTTGTGAAATTTACTGAAAAGGCCAATACTTTAATCCAGTCTTTGCTGGTGAGTTGGCCATTTGCATACTTGTGAAGATTCTTACAGAGAAGTGGCCAAAGGGGTTAGATGGCTTGTGATATTTACTGAAAAGGCCAATACTTTCATCCAGTCTTTGCTGGTGAGTTGAGGTGAGTATTTTCATTGGATGAAATGAACGAGTTAATAATTTTTCAGCTGTTCCCCCATCCCACAAATAAAGGACTCCAACATTACACACTAGAACAGATGAATGTTATGACTATCGCTAATCCAGTTCAAGCAAAGCATTGAACTCTATGCTTTCAGCCATGGGAGTGAATTCAACTTACTAGGTCCGTGAAATGTAACTTTTTAGCATATGGCAATCCTTGGTGAATTATGTAGTTTTCATGATCATGCAAAATTTGCCCCCTTGGATTTTAGTTTCATAATAAGGTCACTGTTAACGTTGACCATCTCAGGAGCTCTGTTTCGTGGCCAAGCTTCCTAATTTTGACCTGTCTGCTTTAAATTTTTCAAGGCTTCGCAACACACAAAGCTAAGTCATTTCCTGAAATTGTGCCTGTGATGGACACCATGCCCAAAAGTTCTCCAATCACATCGAAGTCTCTTTGGAACCATAAATAAATATAGCTGACTGGGTGGTATTATTTTAACTGGGCTCTTATAAGCTTCACTAGGAAATGCCACAAATGATTTAACTTTTTCACACAATCTGTCCTGTAAGTTTTCAGCCATGTCGTCATCTTGCTGAACACGAGCATTTCTGTTTAGTCTTCCATTTGCAAATACGTGTTTTTGTTCAAGGAATGAATTTCTCTGTCCTTAGTAGATACTATTTTTATAAACTCACCATTCATAAAAGGTCTCAATGCCTGGGCAATATTTTCACCTCCTCCATAACTTCATTTCACAGTTGTGTCACTCGTTTTATTTGCATTGAAAAACAAAACAAGTTAAAATGTCAGTCCTTTATTTTAGATCATTAAGTTTCCATATAATAGTCACGGCTTCTTTGGTAGAATTCTTTTGATGCCTGCGCATTTTATTTGCATGCCAAACTTGGAAGAATATTTTTAACTTCTCCAAAAAATAAAAAAGCTATTTTGCTGCAGACATGCAAACACACAGCCCTCTTTGATGCTCTTTTGTTTCTTCTGTTTTGATTGTATTATGGATATACATATACATATGCCTCTGTGTGTGTGTATGTGTGTGTGTGTGTGTGTGTGTGTATACATATGGTTACTTTCCTCAACTCTGTTATAGGAAAAACATAGTCCAGGATGGTGACCAGTGACTACTGATCCTCACCCTCAGTGATAGGAAGAGAATGGGGAGTGGTGGAGTGTGTGGCAATATGGAAAACGACTCAGCTCCAATGGACTCTTCCCTTGCTGGAATGTGATTCCATTCCAGATGTTCTAAGTCTTTAAAAATTATAAAAGGTGTAATGTACATATAAAAAAGTGGATTTATTTTAAATATGTGGTTTGATGAATTTTTTACGAATAGAAGATGCAGGTAGAACAAGGAACAGAACAGTGTCAAGACCCATAGGACCACGGCACACTCTCTTTAAGTTGAGATCTTTTACTTTTTTAAAAGAAAAGCATCTGAATTCATATATGAACTCTCAATTTCTAAATTTTGTCAAGTAACTGAAAACATTAAAAAACTCTGTGGGTCAAAAAAACTCCATCTTCTAGCCAGAAGGCCCCGGCTCTAAACCTTTGGTTTGCACACTTTTCTTGGTGGCCGGCAGCTCACACCACTTTTCTTCTCCATCTGGAAAGGTGGGCAGCCATGTCTGTGCTCCACGATCCCAGCCATAGTTGACTGCATCTTTCTCTGGGATTTTGGAAGCGGGACCCTGGGATCTCCTCAGCCGGGTGATGGTGTTGCAGTGGCACTGCTGTTGCAGTGGCGCTGCTGTGGACCCAGGGCTGGAGCAGGCCCTGATCCACCTTGCCAGTGGAGGACAGAGAAGCTGGTGCCCAGAGAGGAGAATGCATGAGGGGTGCAGAGAGCACGGATAGAGAGTGTGAGAAACCGCCTTGGCTCCCCAACAGTTTTCCAGCTTCCCAGTTCTTGGTTCTAGCCCCTCTTGAGTCCAGTAGATTCTAGGGACTGAGGAGCAAATTAGGCAGGCAGGCTTCTCTAAGAATTCAGGAGGAACAATCAAGTGGGTGAATCACAGCAAGTAATGCTGGTGACAGCCAGTGCCTGGCAGTCAAGTGGACAGGGTCTCCACGTGAGAAGTCTATCCACACACAGCCAGCCCCTAAGCCAGTGAGCTGGGGTAAGGGTGAGGAGGCCTGGCAGGCAAGCAGAAGATGGGAGTTCCCTCAGAAGAGTTCATAACAGGGCTCTGATTTAAGAGACGTTGGCAACCGGTTATTATTCCCAATACTTGACTCCCTCCCTGGGCAGGCAAGCAGAAGATGGGAGTTCCCTCAGAAGAGTTCATAACAGGGCTCTGATTTAAGAAACGTTGGCAACCGGTTATTATTCCCAATTCTTGACTCCCTCCCTATAGTAGAATAACATGTCCATGCCTTTTGCCATATTACTTTGCACACATCCTACTAGAATAGGTGGAACATATATTCCCATCCTTTCAACTGTGGGCTTGGCCAGCTGACTTGCTTCGGTCAATGGAATGTGGATGAAATTGATAATGGGCCAGTTTTGAGTTGAGACCTTAAGAGTCATGGAAAACTTCCATTAGCCCTTTCTTGCACTTCTTCCATCCTTAATAAAAAGAGCCTGCCCCATGTAGCTGCTGGCCCCAGAAGGAGAGCCATATGGAACTGATCTGTACCCACTGCCTAAATCAGAGCCCCTCTGCCCACCCCACAGACTATGTGTGAGAAAAATAAACATTTGTTTTTATAAGCCACTAAGATCTGGGGATTGTTTATTACATAGAGTTATCAGTGCAATAGCTAACTAATGCAGAGGAGAACTGGATCCTAGGCAAAATTAGGGACTAGGAGCCAAGGCAGAAGAGTCCAATTGCAGCAGAATGGGCTTAGCCTGGAGAGGGGAAGAGAGAGCTCAGACTTGGAGGCAACATGAGCAGTACTGTGGGTTCTTAGAGGTCATTCCGGGGGGCACCAGATCCATGTATGATGGGAAGAGGGAAATGAGAGTGGTCTGGGGGAAATACTTGCCACCTCATTGATCATCTGGCTTGAAGGAAAATCAGGAGGAACACAGCAGCCAAGCAGTTGTAACTGAGCTGGTGACATTATCCTAAGCCCTTGTGTCTGCTCAAACTTTATATACTCCGCAGCTTGGTCAGCATTGGCTTAAGAGCCATGGGCATTAGTGGATCTAGCCATGAAGATCCTGGGAAAGTAGCAGCAGGAAAGATAAGATAGAAGAGGGCGACACCAGTCCTGCAGTTTCCAAATGCTCACAGGTGTGCGTGCGTGCGTGTGTGTGTGTGTGTGTCTGTGTCTGTGTGTCTGTGTCTGTGTGACTGCTCATTTGTTATAAACCTGATGGCTGCTTTCTGTCCACCTGCTTTCTATCTTTATTAACAGGTCAACCTGGCGTGGGTTTGAGGTTGGGAGACTGATACATGTTCTGACCATATTCACCCTTTTTCTGAGAACTTACAGTCTCAGATGAAGCCTGTGAAATGTAGACCAATGGGACAACTAGCTGTGCCGGGCATGATGCAGTGGCCGGTGGCTTGTGTGTCCACAGCAGAGGATGCTGGGCAGGAGCACAGACAGAGGGTGTTTCTGATTTTCTTTCTTGAAATTCCTTTTCCCGGGGGCTTCCAAGCTCAGGAAGCTCTTGTCATCTCCTAATTGAGGCAGATGAAGATGAGAGTTCTGTAGGGAGGCGTTTCCACTTAATCAAGGCCAGTCATACCCGAGCTCTAGGATTAGACAGAGATCTGCAGATCTGCACAGTTGCTTGGGCAGCCTGTTTTCTGTCTTTGCTACCTTGTTATCTGGCCCTTCTCTGAATTCCTGTAACTTTTCCAGGACTTAAACAATGAGATTAACAGCTATCATTTTTTGAATGCCTACCATATGCTAGGCTCTCTAGTGCACCTTTTACAAGTATTGTTGATAATAACAACAGCAAAGATAACTAATATTTATTAAGCATTTACCATTGTCAGGCACTGTGCCAAGCCCCGTACATGTATTAACTCATTGAGAATCCTCACAACGAGGCAATGTGGGCCTCAATTAGTTTTACACACAAGTAATAAATGGTGAAGTTAGAATTTGATCTAGATTGGTCTGACTCTAGGGCTTCTGCTTTTTTCACTTACGATGCTCTCTTGCCTGGTCTTGCTCTCTGGCCACACCAGGGCACTGTGCAGTTGGTTATCCAAGATAGGCTGGGGCAGATACAAAGGGCTGGCATATGGTGCTAGATCAGGTGGATGAACACAGTGTGGCAACCATCCCCAGGGACAAATCCGATAGTAGTTCACAATGGGGGCAGGGATGAGGCCCAACAGGAAGCATGGAGAGGCCCCAAAGGGTGAGAGGAGCAGAGATGGACAACCCAGAAGCCATCAGATGTCCTTGCAGGCAATTGGGTCCTTGCAGGGAGTAGGCCCTGGATGCTGGACAGGGGTCCAGGGACAGGACACTAGATCTTGGAGGAAATAGAGCTGGCTGGAGAACAGCTTGTAGTTCTGCCCTTCACTAACTTGTGGGCAGGTTACTTACCCCTGCTGAGCTTCAGTTTACTGCATCTGCACATCAGGGATAATAATATTACCCCTTTCATAGGGTTGAAATGGTAACTAAATGAGATAACAAACATAAAGCACCTTGTAGTTCTGCCCTTCACTAACTTGTGGGCAGGTTACTTACCCCTGCTGAGCTTCAGTTTATTGCATCTGCACATCAGGGATAATAATATTACCCCTTTCATAGGGTTGAAATGGTAACTAAATGAGATAACAAACATAAAGCACCGGTGGCAGTACCTGGTACTGAGGAAGTGCTCGATGCATGGATCACTACATTTCCAGACAGCAGCTTGGGCACAGGGACAAGAGCGAACCCAGGTTCTCATAACTGAGGGTTAAAGAGCCTGATGAACAGCATCCTAAAATTCCCCTGACTGAGATTAGTATTTGTTCTAGAGACTAGAATGGGGTTAAGTGACCTCAGTCCCACGCAGAGGAGGGTGGCTGAACCTCACTCAACAAGGAGATACTGCTGTTTGCATAGATGAGTTTTGAAATCCCAGCCTCATACAACTGAAAGGCTCTTGTTCAGGGCTTTGGACTTCCAGTCTGATGCTCTTTCAATGATGTGGTGCTGCTGGTATATAAACAAACACTTAGCATATGATATGTACAGCCATGTCAACAGCACATGCACTGTGGTGGTTTTAACACACGTCTGCAAATTCTTTGATGCTCCTTCCATCAAAAGGTAGCACTGAATTCCTCTCCCCTATAACAGTGACTTGCTTCTAATGAAGAGAATATGGTGAAAGCCTGGTTAGAAAAGCCTTGTGCCTGGCTCTGTGTCTCAGGGTGCTTGCTGTTGGAACCAGTCACCATGTTAGGAGGAAGCCGAGGAGGCATAGAGAGGCCACATGGAGTTCTGGACCAACAGCCTCAGCTAAGGTCTCAGCTGACAGCCAGCGTCAATTGCCAGACAAATGAGGGAGTGAGACGTCAGAGGATTCTGTCCTGCCTTCAAACTGTCCCAGCTGCCACAGAGTGGAGCAGGGATGAGCTGTCCTCAACAAACCCTGCCAAATTGCTGATTCGTGAGCACAATAAATGTTGTCTTAAGCCATTATGTTTTGGGTGATTTGTTATGCAACAATAAATAAATGGAACATGCACCTGCATGGTAGAGCACAGAAGAGAAGCAGTTGGACGCAGGTCTAAGAGCTTGTGTTCTGGAGTCAGACGGTTGATTCCCAAATTTTAGTTCTGCATTTTGCTTATTGGGCAATCTCATAACCTCTTGAAATTTTTTTGTCCTCTGTAAAATAGTGATAATGGCCATATTAGTTTTAAGGGTACTACGTTGATTCCCAAATTTTAGTTCTGCATTTTGCTTATTGGGCAATCTCATAACCTCTTGAAATATTTTTGTCCTCTGTAAAATAGTGATAATGGCCATATTAGTTTTAAGGGTACTACGTTAGTTTGTTAGGGTGTCATAACAAAATACCAAAGACTGGGTGGCTTACACAACAGAAATGAATTTTCTTACAGTTCTGGAGGCTGGAAGTCCAAGACTAAGCTGTCAGAAGCTTTGGTTTCTTCTCCTTGGCTTGTAGGTGGCCGCCTTTTCGCTGTGTCCTCACCTGGTCTTTTCTCTGCGCGTGTGCCTATCTGTGTCCACATCTCCTCTTTAATAAGGACACCAGACATATTGGATTAGGGCTCGCCCTCATTAGGACTCATTTTAACTTAATTATCTCTCTAAAGACCTTATCTCCAAATACAGTCACATTTGGAGGTATTGGTGGTTAGGACTTCAACCGTAAATTTGGTGAGGAGGGGAATAATTCAGCCTATGAGAATTAAATGAGGTAAACAAACACGTAAAGAATAGGTTAGTGGTGGACACATGGTAAGTGTTTGAACATAATGGCCATTATTGTTATTATATATGGGACATCAACATAATTATACTTGATATATGCAGAAAGACTGACACCACCATGTATGCCCCCGGGGATATTGTATATTCCTCTCGCTTGGATAAAAGAAGAGAAGCTCTCTACCAAGCATAGTATGTCCCTCTGGCCCCCAGCCTGACCCTCCCATTTTAGTGACAGTGGCAAGAGAGAGGCTGAGGAGAGAGACCCTTGTGAAGGGAGGCAGCAGCCGCATTTCCTGACCCTCCAGAGACAGCTGTTTTTGGGGGGACCTTTGGGAGGGGCTCTCTGCTTAAGCCTGGTAGACGATCTCAGGGTGATCTCTGGTAAGGAAAGCCCTGGATGGTGTAAAAACCAGAAGTCACTATTTGTCTGCAATTGCCTGGGTGCTCCAGGACTGACCCTTGGAGACATTCCCATTGGAGGCAATTTGGAAAAGGTATTTCAGAGAGAAAGTCCCGATTCAGAGAAATTTTCTGCCAAGTCTTTTGTTTTCCTAATGTTGCCGCAGTGTCTGGAGCTGAATTTTAAAAATGGCATTTTCCTGGAAAGGATTTTTTGGTCTTTTTTGGAAATGTCTCATGTAAAACAAGATCACCAGTGGGCTGTTGGGTCTGGTCTCCCTGGAGCGAGCTTGGGAAATGGCAGGTGGGGGAGGGGAGTCTGGGTGAGAAAGGGAACAAAAACAGTTGGAGGAAAAGCGGGACGTGACAAAGGGGCCCACATTCCTGTGTTAGGAATAGGCTCCGGCTCAGGCTCCATTCCAAAGGGTCAGGCATCATGGAGGGGAGGGAGGAACAGCGGGCGGGACCCTGGCGGCAGGGCTGTGGGAATGTCCCCTGAGTCTCCATTCATCACAGAAATGGAGCTGTCCCTGGGCCTGCGTTTCCTTCCCTCCCTGGTCCTGAGTAGGTGAGAGGGCAAGATGATGCAGTGGGGGCCCTGTCTCCTCCTTCAGACTGGATTTCCTTCCTGAAGAAAGGGACTGGACGTAACGTTCATTCTAGGGACTCCAGGAGGGTTGAGTTGTGTGTCCCCATCAGACTGGCAGACTCCCAAGTTACAGGGACCCTGTCCTTCCTTGATCTAAGGAATCCCTAGAACTGGGGCTCATCCCCTTCCTTCCCAGTGTTTCCCGGAACCCAGTGTGTGGGAGCAGCTTGGGTTATGGACCGTCTGACCCAGTGACTGCTCACACTCGTGCTCTCCACCCTCGTAAGCAGCACAGACAAGATGTGCTGACCAGAGGTCCAGCCACAGGCAGCTCAGCTGCATCTCCTCCAGGCTCCGGGCCAGGGCACTGACTGTGGCCAAGTGCAATTTCTGTGGCAGAAGAGGCCTCTTGGGAGCAATTCATGGAGCTGGCATCCATGCTCTGGGCTTCTCTGTGACTCTTCAGCCCATTGCTCACCCTGCCCTTGCCTCTCAGTCCCAGCCTCAGGCCTCCTGGGTTCATGGTGACCTTGAACCTCAGAATGGAGGGAGGGCCAAGGGCAGAGCAGTGAGCATATAAAAATCACCGAATCTGAGAATCAGAAGCCACTCTAGAGGTGCCGTGATCTTATCCATTTTCTTTTCTGGATAGTTAATTAATTAATTGATTTATACAATAAACACCTATTGAATGCCTGTTCTGCACCAGGCCCTAGTTTAGGCACTGGGTGTACAGCAGTGAACAAAACAGACCTGATTTCTGCTCTCATGAAGTGAGTGTCTGATACTCATACATATGGGACAATTGTTTCATCAAGTGGTCACACAGATTCTGCTTTAAAACCTTTGTGTTTCTGTAGCTCCTTCTACCTTTCAAAGCATCCCATTTCAATTTTGAACAGCTCTGATAGTTTAAAAAGTTCCTCCATAGATTGATTCAAAGTCCTTCCCCTCTGTAATTGCTGCTCATCTGTCTCAGCTTGTCTTTGGACCTACCCAGGGTGAGTCTATTTTCTTTCCCCAGAAAATCTCTTACCACGATGGTGACTTTGCCTATATTTTCTTTCTTTTGTTTTATTTTAGGCTATGTGGTCCGGTATATCCAAGTTTAGAATTGCTGTATTTTCCTGGAGAATTCTTCTTTTTACCATTTTGTAATCATTTCACAATCATTTCCTCTATTTTTCTGACTTTGATGTTGTACCATTGCTTGCCAATGTCACTACTTTCAAGCTTTCTGTATTATTATATTTTAAGTGTATCTACTAGAAAAAATAAAAAGCTTAATTTCTTTTTTTCCCTTCCTCCCATCTCTCTTCCCTCCCTTTCTCTCTCCATTCCTTCCTATCACATACAATTGATCAAGCAATAGTCTATCTTCAAAAACAGCTAGCATCTGACTACTTTTTGCTACTTCCATTGCTATCACCAAATCTGAATTACTCTTATTTCTTTCAACAACCTCATAATAAGTCTCTTCTTTTTACTGTTGCCCCAAATACCAGTTCTCTGCAGTGGGGACCCTCCCCCTTACCACTGTTCCCCAGTGGCAGACACTTTCAGCTGTTCTCTTTGACATTAACCTCTGTGGTAGACACTGTTGGTCAGCTGACTCAGCCTCCAATTTCTAACTCTCTTTTCTTTCATAATAGGCCTGTTATGGTGGCCATGTGGCCAGCTGACACAGGGAGAAGTCTGCTGTGAGGTTTCTTCTGTTTTTTTTTTTTTGTGGCTGGCTGGTATGGGGATTCGAACCTATGACCTTGGTGTTACAAGGCTATGTTCTAACCAACTGAGCTAAGCAGCCAAATTAATCTGATATTTATTTGATATTAGCATTTCTTTTAACAGGTAATATTAATCCTTTATATTTGTGTTTATTGTTGAAATACAGCTATAACTGGTGTATATTAACATCTTAATATTTTTGTTTTCATCTATTAGCTTCTTTGCTTCTTTTCTGCTTTCTATTATATTGACTGAGTTTTTAAAATTTCATCTTTTTCTCTGTTTCAAAACTTACATATATTTGAATTCTCTTCTTTTAGTGGTAAACCTTAAATTTTTAACATGCTGTGAATGTGCCAATTTTGTGCTGTTTTTATTCACGACACTTCTGACACCAAATGGGTTTTTTCCGCATTAACAACTGTTTCCAGCTATATGGACACCAACAATTCAATTCAATTCTGATACTAATTACCTGGAGTTAGTGTCAGACACCACAGGTTTGAGGGCTCAGTCACACAAGACTGCCCTCACTTCAGATGCCAGCTTCAAGCATTGGTGCCCAGGGTACCTCCATTTCTATCTGACTGAGCTACAAAGTCGCGGGTTCCTACCACCCTCCCTTTTCAGGTTTGATAATTTGCTGGAATGGCCCACAGAACTCTGAAGGAAGCTTTACTTATTTATTTATTTTTTTTGTAAAGGATAAAAATGAACAGCCAGATGAAGAGGAACATAGGCTGAGACCCAGCAGGGCCCCAAGCACAAGAGCTTCTGACCCTGTGGAGTTGGGGTGTGCCACCCTTCTAGCACCTGGATATGTTTGCCAACCCTGAAACTCTCTGAACTCACTCGCTTAGGGGGTTTTATGGAGGTTTCATTATTAGGCAGGATTCATTAAATCATTGACCATTGGTGATTGAACTCAACCTTTAGCCCCTCTCCCTTCCCTGGAGGTTGAAGTGGTGGAGCTGAAAGTCCCAACCCTCTAATCATGTCTTTCTGGTGGCCAACCCCAACCTGAAGCTGTCTAGGGGCTCCAGCCACCAGTCATCTCATTAACATACAAAAGACACTCACCACTCCTGAGATTCCAAGGGGTTTAGGAGCTATGTGCCAAGAACCAGGGACAAAGGTTAAGTATTTATTTTTTGTTATATTGCACTGTGCAATTTAGGATTACATTTGTCTGCACGTGATAGAAAACAATGGATTAAACATTGAGGGATTTATTTTGGAATGAGAAAGCCAGAGTTAAGTCGTCCAGAGCTGGTGCACATCTGTAAGCATATCACTGAGCACCCAGGTTCTTTCCATTATCCTTCTCTCCCCCTTAGCATGTGATTTTGTCCTCTCTTCATGGACACAATTGTCCTTATTCTAGGTAGGAAGAAGAGTAAAGGGCAAAGGGCAAAGCGTTCTTCCTGGAAGCCCACCAGTAGGCTTCTGTTTATATATCATTGGCCAGAACTGCAACACGTTGCTACCCCAGCTGCAAGGGAATCAGGAAAGGTGAGTATTTTAGCTGGTCACATTGCTGTCCTATGGAAAAGCAAGGCTTTGTTGTAAGAAAGGAGAGAGAGAGAATATATATTGTGTGAGCCTCTACAAGTGTCTATAATTCATGCATATTAATGTAACAATTTTACAATTAATCAGAATTTGTACATCCTTAGGATGCTCTTATTCTAACCAGTCTATTCCAAGTTTCATGTTATTATTATTTAGAATGTTAGGTCCACTTTGTCTTTAAATGCCACAAAAATCTGACATTACTATTGTTTCTCAGGGGTGGTTTTGTTTCCTTATTTGTAAGTCTGGAAAAAGACAAGCATCATTGGGGTTTCCCTGGGCCAATGAGTGGAGTTTATATGAAAGCAACTGTCCTCTTAGGGTCTCCATTTAATGCTTCTAGATTCTCCATCACAGGACCCCAAAGCTCTATGTTCTGCTCTTATGTGGGCATCGAAGCTCCAGCCTCTAGACATTAGTATTTGGGTAAATATCTTCTTGGTAAATACCATCACGGCATCAGCTGAAGTTTTCCACTCTAACTGGCAATTCCCTCTTTTTATTCCTGGCACCTAGAGATTTTACTTTATTTTTATGAGCTCTGCTATATTTGTAAATATATATATACTGCTATACAAGTCTATTACCAGTATTTTTGTGGGTTTGTAGAGGGATTAGAAGTTCACGTCAGCTCAGTCCGCTATGTTTCTGGAACTTGAAAACTCAATAACCCTTCAAATTGTTGAAGACAACTCTTATGTTCCTCCCTAGGTTGTCTCTATCCAGTCGTTCCTCACATGATGAGGTGGCTGCTGTGGACTGATTGAATTGTGTCCCCCAAACTTCACATATCAGAAGCTTTATCCCCATTGTAACTGTTGAGTGTGGGAAATCCTATTATGATAATTGGAAGGTGGGGCCTTGAAGAGGTGATTAGATTGTAGGACTGTGCAGAAGTGAATGGATTAATAATGGCAGTCAGGGGCATGGTGCTGAGGGCTTTAAAAAGAGAGTGAATGAGGAGGTTGCTCTCTCTGCTCTCTCTGCTCCACAAGCTTCTGCCATGTGAGACTCCTGTGGTACTGTCACCACCAAGGCCTTCATCAGTTGTGCTCCCTGGACTTTGAACTTCCCAGCCTCAGAAACTGTAAGCAAATAAATTTCTTTTTCTCATAAATTACTCAGTTCCAGGTATTTTGTTATAAGCAACAGAAATGGACTAATACAGTGTCTTATCATTTTGTACTTCCCTTCTGCTGTTTCAGTTTATTTATGTCCTTAAGGAATAGAACCCCAGCCTGGGTTCCTCAGCTAAGGCCAAGCTAAGAGGTCAGAGGCCTCCATGGTCTTGACACTACCCTCCTATCCATGACTTCTGAGGTCCCAGGAACTCTTTGGGCTAGAATATCACACTGCTGGCAAAGACTGAGCTTACAAAAACCTGCAGGGGGTGGAAGAAGAGCAAGAACTGTCATGAGAGGCTGTGAGGGTATCAAACAGTACATAGGATCTGGGGAAGTTAAGGCAAATGAGACGTGGCCCTGCCTAGGTAGCCCTGCAGTGACATTCCGTGGCCCTTTCTCAGGATGAATGATTTAATGGCAGAAACCTGCAGGACACTGCCTCAGTGTTTTCTTGATTCATTTAAGTTACTATTTGAATTTGGTCTACTTTTTTTTTCAGGGTGTTGTGCAAGCACCTTACATCTCTGATTAGAAACCTTGCTGTGTTCTGTTTAGTGTGTTTTGTTCTGATAAGCTTGGGTTTTATAACTCTCAGGTCTTTTGTAGAAAGGCTGGGGAGCAGGGACCTGTAGTCCGATGGAGATAGTTGCTAAGGAATAGTTCATTTAGTGCAGATCAGGAATCACACTGGTTATTACCTCAAAAGGGGAGGGGAGATGGAGAGGGAATAGAGAGGGAGGTAGATGAGAGGGAGAGAGAGAGAAAGAGAGACAGAGAGAAACAGGTAGAAAAAACCTGCCATGTGACCTTTCCCAAATCCCTTAACCTCTCTGCATCTCAATTTCTCTGTTTGTAAATAGAAAGCATTTGACTGACTCCTCTGCCTCGAATGATCTGAACTCTGATTCCTCTGGTAGAGAAAAGACAGTGATGTGGAGTCATGCTACTGGGAAGGGGATGTGCTGTGTAACTTTCTGTCTTGTAGCTCCACGTCTCAGAATGGCAGCTTTTAACTCCTGAAGTAATGACAACAGGAATCTTTCATATGGTGCTCACGATGGGCCTGACACTGTTCTCAGCACTTCATAAGCCTGTCTCATTTAATCCTATGAGCTAGGCACAGTTATTATCTTCATACTGGAGGTAAGAAAACAAAGACACAGAGAAGTTAAGTAACTTGCTGAGGACCACACAACTAGAAAAGCCAGAGCTGGGATTCAAACACAGACTCCAGACTTAGTGCTATTCGCTCATAGACTAAGAGAGCTAAGAGAGCCTGGGGAGTTCAGAAAAGCCATGAAGATACTATCAAAACCCTCAAAAGAAAGAAAGAATAAAGGAGAGAGAGCACGTGATGGGAGATCTGACTCAGTCTTGATGGGAAGGCTTCTCAAGAAAGTATGAACTGAGCTGAGATCTGGAGGATAAGAAGGCATTAGCTGGATGAAATGGGAGGGAAGGGCCTGGGAGGCAGAGGGATCCGGTATGTAAAGGGAACGCAGTGCAGTCAAGAACTGGAAGGTGTCTGTGCGCTTGGAGTTCAGAGGGTGAGGGGGAGTGGGGGAAATAAGGCTGGGGAGGTGGGCAGGGGCTCTCTGTGTCTCTGTCTGTCTCGGGGTTTCTCAACCTCAGCACTATTGACATTTGGGGCAGAATAAGTCTTTGTTGTGGGGACTGTTCTGTGCATTGCAGGATGTCTAGCAACATCCTTGGCCACTACCCAGTAGATGCAATATGAGGGTACTTCAAAAAGTTCATGGAAAAATAGAATTAAAAGATAATACGAATCTTTCCTTGAACGTTTTGAGGATCCCTTGTACCCCTACCTTAAGTTGTGGCAACGAAAAATGTCTCCAGATGTTGCCAAATGTTCCTTGGGGGACAAAATTGTCCCCAGCTGAGTATCACTTAGCAAGATACTCCTTCCTCTCTGTTGGCATCTAGTCTTTTTCACTGTCTGCAAGATGGACCCTGAGTCATGAGGTCACTTTTTAGACACAGTATTGACTTGCGACTCCTTTGTCCAGCTCATAACGAGGCCTGACCAGGTAGGGACAGCCTCCTGGATCCCTTCCCTGGAAATTGCCATGCTCAAGAAGAGGAATTATCGTCATTAGAGCGGACAACTCTGAAATTAGTGCACTGAATTAGAAAATGAAGACCGCAGAAGTGCATCAGGTTCTGAGCAAAAACAAAGCATTTCTTCACAATCAGGCCCTCTAATGTTTCAGTACAACACGATACTTTTCCAACTTGCCCAGTCCTCTTTCTCCTGAAACCAACGTCACTGCGTAGCACTTAACAAAGCAGGCCTTTTACAGAGAAAATGACCTTAAATCAAAAAGAATAGAAACAAGATACTTAGCATTAATGGTAATAATAACCAGATTCCTGTGAAGGGCTAAAATATTGCTACTTTAGTCACTGACTGTTGTGGGAATTCATACTTTTCAAACTCAATATGAAGCCCTTCTGGAACTTTCTGTCAAGTGTTTTCTGCTGCTGCCAAATAACCCAGGGAAAAGGAGAAAGAGTTGTTTTGTCCAGCACGTTTCTTCTACCACCAGGAAAATGAAGTTCTATGTGGTCTGCTTTTTTTCTTTTTCTTCTCTCTCTTTTTTTTAATGGTACAGAGATGTTGCAAATTCTACAGTCTGGTCTATTGAGGTGTCCTTGAAGTATGAGCCTTAGCCACAATCTGCCCTGGGGCCCTTTGTCTTTTTGTTAAAGAAATTCTCTGATTTCTCTTGCCCTCAACCTGCAGGACTTTCAAAGGAGGGCACAATTTGACTACGAAGTCCTAATGCCAGAAAGATTGTCCACAACACTGCATTAGCTTTTTTCACTTTTCCTGGTCTGTTTCCCTAATTCCTTGTACCTCTGACCTGCTACTGCCCATGACCTCTTGCAGAGAGCCTGGGTCCTGTCTGGAGACCATGCCCTCAGGGGAAACCCTGCTCAGAAAAGCCATCTGTCTCTTAGCCTGGAGATCATTTGGGGAAGACCGTAGCTCTGGGCAAGGAGCCAGAACTCTTTGCCCAGGTCGTAACTAACTTCTAGTTATCTGTCTCTCCTATTAACTGATTATCCCTGTTTCACAGTCAGAGAAGGAGGCAGAACAGTGAACCCAAAATTGGAGTTTGACTCAAGGCAAAAAGCCTGAGCTGTCAACAAACACCACCACAACAATAGTGAATATTTATTGAGTAGTTACTGTGTCAGCCTTGTATTATGTGCTCTGTAGACATTATTTCATGTAATTATTATATTACCTCTTGAAGGTAAGTACTATTATTAACTCATTTAACAGATGAGAAAGCTGGGGCTTAGAGAAGTTAAATTATTTGCTTGAGGTCACCCGACTTCTAAATGGTAGAGCCAGGGCATTCAGAGCCCAAGTATTTCCATGTGTCCTTTACCCTTTGCTGTCTCTCTTGATCCTTTTAGAGACTTTATGGAGAAATTTGGAGGGGATTCTTGAGGTTCCCAGAGAATTCCATCTTTAGGACACATGGAAGTCTTGAGAAGACCAAAATGTCAGGTATTTCTGAAAAAGTTGATCTCATGCATGGCTTTTAGGCTCTGTTGAGATGGGTACATTCTTTGTCCCCTATTTAAAATGTATTGATATTCAAGGAAAGATTTAGAATTATAAATATGGGGCCGAGCCTGTGGCGCACTCGGGAGAGTGAGGCGTTGGGAGCGCAGCAGTGCTCCCGCCACGGGTTCCGATCCTATATAGGGATGACCGGTGCTCACTGGCTGAGCGCTGTGCGGCCGGTCTCAAAAAGGAAAAAAAAAAAAAAGAATTATAAATATGAGTTTCATTGATCAAGTTTATCATCTTTATAGATACTGTTTATAAAGACAATATGATTCTTTACATGGCATCATGGTAAACTCTTTAGTTTAGGTGATGTCTTTGGGATTTAGTTACCTTATTTGTAAATGAGAGATTTGGGCTGTGCTATGATTTGAATGTGTCCTCTGAAGTTCGTGTATTGGAAACTCAATCCCTAATGTAACAGTGTTGAGAGGTGGGATCCTTAAGGGGTGATTAGCTCATGAGGGCTCTGTCCTCATGAATGGATTAATTATCATGGGAGTCAGATAGTTATTGTGAGAGTGGGTTCCTGATAAAAGGATAAGTTCCACCCCATTCCTGATTGCTTTCTTGCTCTCTCTTGCCCTTCTGCCTTCCATCACGGGATGATGCAGCAAGAAGGCCTTTGCCAGGCATGGGCCCCTTGACCTTGGACTTCCCAGCCTCCAGAACCATAAGAAATAAATCTCTGTTCTTTATAAATTACCCAGGCTCAAGTATTTTGTTATAACAGCACAAAACAAACAAAGACAGCCTGCTTGATCTTTAGAGTATCTTTTGCCCTAATGCTTGTGTGTGCACACACACATGGACCTATGAAGCCCACTTAGAGATTTGGCATCCTTTTCGTGAGGCATCAGTCATGTTCCACTGACTCCCACAGTACAGAATTCAGGTTCCAGGTGGCCAATCACCTGGCCTGAGGATTTACAACTCTAGTCACCTAAGCAACTGGCCTCCTTGCTCAGGAGAATGCTGTTTACACAGCCCCTGCTATTGTTTGAAAGTTTATCCCCTCTAAAACTCATGGTGAAACTTAATCCCCATTGTAACAGTATTAAGGGGGCAGGAAATCTGACTATGGTAATTGAAAGGTGGGGCCTTTCAGAGGTGATTGGGTCATGGGAGCTCTGTCCTCATGAATGGATTAATCCATTTGTAGATTAATGAGTTATCATGGGAGTGGGACTGGTGGGTTTATAAGAAGAGGAAGAGAGACATGAGCATGCTCAGCCCTCTTGCCATGTGATGCCCTGTGCTGCCTGAGACTCTACAGAGAATCCCCACCAGCAAGACAGTCCTGAACAGATACATCCCCCAACCTTGTACTTCCCAACCTTTGGAACTGTAAGAAATAAATTGTGTTTCTTTGTAAATTACCCAGTTTCAGATGTTCTGTTATAAGCAACAGAAAATAGACTAAGACAGTCCCCAACCTTCACTGTCCCAAGATCTATAAACAGTGATGGGAATAAGCCAAACCAGCTTCTTTGCTCTCAGGGGGCAAATGCCTCCCTGGCATTTGAGTTGACCTTTCCACTCTGCAGGCTGAAGAAGGAACTAAATCCAGTTCCCATCTTCCATGGGCCACAGGTGAAAAGGGCCACAGAAAGACCTGCTGGTAGAGTTACATTCCAGGGCATGAATTTCCCAGGACAAACTTACCATTGAGACAGCCCAAGGGAGGAGGCACATGAAACCCAGGGTGAAGGGAGAGGCTGGCAAGATGATTTGTCCTGGTTAATCCTGGGGGCCTCAGGAGATGCCTTGTCCCAGAAAGGTGCCTCCTCACAGGCCTGTCAGATTGATCTCATGTGCAGGTAAAGAAGGACCCAGGGGAGGAAGGACGGGCTTAGCTGGGCACGTCCACATGTGTGAGAGGAAACTCTGCCACAGTGTACGGAGGACCAAGCAGGTTGTGGGAAGCCTAGCCAGTTATTGTCCTAATAATACTGAAGCATAAGAGGTAAAAGGGAGAGAAAAAAATTAGTAGGATCATTTCACATAGATATAGGTCAAAATCATGGCATCCCAATTGGCGATAAACTTTGATAGACTTACAAATATTAAAAAGTGTTTATTGTGTGGTGTAGAGCAGGGATTAGTTAGCAAAGTACAGCCCATGGGCCAAATATAGCTCACTAGCCTGTTTCTATAAATACAGTTTATTGGAACATCCATCTATTAATTTATGTATCACCTATGGCTGCTTTCCTGCTGTAATGGCAGAGCTGAGGAGTTGCGACGGAGACCATACGGTGCACAAAACCTGAAATATTTACAGAAAGTTTGCTGACCCCTGATGTAGAGGAAAGAACGCATTGTTCCAAATCCATACTAGTTTTTATAATCTACCTTCCAAAGTCTTAATTTCTCATCTGTGAAATGGGAGACAATATTACCTGTGACAACTGACCACTTAACTCACAGAGGAATTATGATACTGAATGAAATGAGTGTGAAAATGCACATAAAGCTGTGAAGAGTCACACTAATGTTAAGTATTGTTGGAGCTCTTCTTTATGTATTTTTTCTTCAATAGAGGTAAAGAGGAAATAATAAATGATTGCCAAAGGGGACGTGCGCCTTTTTATTTGTATCAGTTAATGTATAATTTTGAAATGATCTAAGCTGGGCTAATAAAATTAAAGAGAAATAAATAAAATCCATAGCCACTTTGAGAAAGGACTGGAGAAATTTGTTAAGTATGAGGTACAGCAGCGTGGCCAAAGAGGGTGCCCTCCCGCCTAGGAGCTGCAGAGTGGGAGTGAGAGAAGAGAAAATGGGAAGACAAATCCAGGAAATATTGCATGGAATATATTTATATGAATAATTATTCATTGTTTATCTGAAATGCAAATCTAGCTGGGCATCCTATATTTTTATTTGCTAAATCTGGCAACCCTCCCCCAGCCACAAGTGGTTTTGGTAGTGCTGCCAATCACAGGGCTTATCCGGATTTTAGCTCCTAAAACTCCAGATCTTAAGCAGAGACAAAAAAGGACAGAAGGCAGTGGAGCTGATCATCTGATGGCAATGTTCTAGAAAGATCTTCAGAGCTGCCCAGTCTGTCCTCTCCAAAACGTGTGGTTCAGTCTTTCTTTTAATTCTGCAAACTATGTTTTTCATTTTTAATCTATCCCTTTCCATTCCTTAAACTAGTCAGAATTGGTTCTTGTTGCTTGCAGTCAGAACACCCTAACCCATGTATATATCAATACACCCCAAACAGTATCCAATCAAATGTTGTGGGGATGGGGAAAGGGGTAGACAAAGGGAGGAGAATGGCTAGAGAAGGCTTTTGGGAGCAAGGATCTGGACACAGGCAGAAAGGAGAGGGTGAGGCACTCTGGCTCCAGAATCTGGTGAGTTGTTTTTCATCTGTTATAACAAAAGCAACAGGGAGCTACTAAAGACTCTTGACCAGGGAAAGGACTTGACAAAAAGGACATTTGATTGAAAAGATTATTTCTAAAGCTGGATTTTAAGTGTGTTGGAGGGGGAGATGGTGTCAGGGAAGCTGGCTGGGAGCTGTTCTCCCGGTCCACGCTGTTCCCGTGATAGGCTGGGGTTCTGGGCTGGGGTGTGGGCGAGGCACTGAGAATGGAGGGGAGTTAAAAAATGGTGAGAATCAGCTCAGAGGAGACTTTTGGATTTTAGTGACTTTCTGGTCCTGGGGACCAACCAAGAGGGAGTGGGGAAGAGCTGCAATCGGTCATGAACCTCGGTCACTCAGCCTTGGGGTGCTGCTGGGACCGTGGCTTCCCAGGACCCACGGCTGCAGACAGGCCCACAGGAGGGCGGCAGTCCAAAAGGAGCAGCTCCTGGAGTCCCCAGCCCCCCTGGGGGAGGGATGCGGTGAGAGTGGAGGCTGTGCGGCAGAAAGTGACAGCGATGATTAAAGGGATGGAAAACCAGCCCACGAGGAGAGCTTAAAGGGATTGCAGCTAGTTAGCCCGGAGAGGAGAGGCAGCGATGTAAGAGCTCCTCCAGGCCCATGCAGGCTTATGAATAGACACGCACTAGCCAGCAACCCTGCACACCCGCACATCCTGGGCAGGAAGCACCCCCAGAGCTGCGGGGTACCCCCAGTCAGGGAGAGGCAGGCTCCCGTGGGAGGCAGGGTCGTGATTATAAAGGCTCTTTGTGGCCTCTGAAGGCCCCCCGCCCCTCCCCTTTGTTTTTTGCATCTGTCATTATGCCATGCAAACCACAGCCAGGCTGCTTGACAGCCCCAATATCTGCTTTCCTGCACACTGGGAAGGTAATGTGGCTGTAAAATTGACAAGTTAGATAAATACCAGGACAAAGGGTAGACTGTGTGGAGCTCTGTGGGGCATTCCGACTGGTCTCCCTGGCCGACGGGTGGGTCATGGTCTCCATCCCTCCCAGCACCTCAGTTTATTCCCTCTGGACTCCTTCTGACCCACTGCCCAGGGGTCCACATCTGCTCTGCCTCCCTGTTTAATTGGTCACTTCAGCAGCTTGAGAGGTCGTTTATTTCACCCCAAGTCAAATATGTTTCATTTAACTTTTTTTTTAATTTAAGAGTTTTCTTCTTTTTGCCAGGACAAACTCTTGCTCTGTTGGCCAGGCTGCCACATCACATGACTGGGCCGGTGAGCACAGCCTGCCCCAGAGGAAGTCCAGCAGCCCCTCGGCCTCCGCCTTCCCAGGTCCCAGCTCGTGCAGTGACTATAGTTTCCTGTCCCTCAGCTGAGGACGCATAAGGAACACAGTCATTGAAGGAAGGTAGGTTGTGATCCACGCGTTCAGACACTTCAGAATCGGAGCTGGGTGGGGGCCGGTTGGGGGATGGGAGGAGGAGTGATGGGGGATAGGGGGTAGCCAGAATGCCCCCATTCAGAACGGATGGAATCTGGCTTTCCAAAAGTCCAGAGCTAGAATTTATTTGGTTTCTGTCCTGTCACTAGTGAAGGGAGGGTGTCAGCTTCACTCAGTGCTAGCATGGTCTCCTAAGGAGGTGAGGAGAACCCAGAGGCCAAACTCCCACCATGAAGTCCTGTCAGGAAGCAGAGACCTCACCATCTGCCTTCATAGCTGCAACAGAGATCACAGTCACCACCGACGAGCTCCTCTCAGGTGGCCAAAGGAGTCAAAGTCAACATGGATGGGGAAGGAGAGAAGCAGGCACCGAGGCTGCCCAGCCAAGGATTCCCACCCGAACTACAGTGGATGCTCTGTCCTCTTCTCCTGTGGCTGTCGGGATATCCAGAGGGCAGGTCTGGCTTGTCCTCACCTCTGTGACTCCACAGTACGCAGCATAGGGATGAGCACCCAGCAAGCCAATGGCCCTGAGGCTGGACAGTTAGGACGATGGGCCTCGGAACCAGGCAGGATTACCCTGCCATCTTCCCGCTGCTGCTGTCCTCTTCCTCATCTGTAAAAAGGGCATGGCCGTGGTGCTCCCTTCTAAGGCTGGTGTGGATGTTGATAGCACAGCGCGTGTCCAGTGGTCAGCACGCTTGGCATAAAGGGGCATTCAACACATGGTAGCTACCATTGCAATCATTTATTCCCAGTATGACTTATTGAATGGAATTGATGGAGCAAAGGAAAAGACTTGGAGAAGGAGGGGCTGGACTTCCAAAACCTGACCGTTCCTCATTTCAGTGTGGCTCCCTGTCCCCAGCACCAGCCGTCCCTGTCTTCATTTCACCTTTGTTTGTTGCTGTCTCTCTTTCTTCCTCCTCCTCCTCCTCCTTCTCATAAGCAAAGAGTAAAGCACTGGAATTTTGGGTTCTGCAAAGAGGCGTGCCCATCTCTGTGCTCGATTCTGTTGGAAAAATCAGAACAATTCCTATTATTTTCGGTTCCCAGACCTTGAATGTGTCAGGCTTCAAGTTCACTTCCTACATCTCTCCCTGCCGCCCGGATCTGCAAGTAATTTAACCTTGTTTTCACAGAGCGCAAAGACGTTCCGCTTGTTTACACTGGAGACAAATTTTCCTCAATTGATGCAATCCTATTGATTAAATAATGACTTTCTTCCTCATTTAAAGGTAATTTCGGCTGGTATCCTGACATGGAGGAGGAAAGTGAATGCCTTTTCTGTCTTGCTGTATGAGGGGCAGGCTGTGAGGGCCGACTCCCGCTGCTCCGGGCAGGGCCCTCTCATTTTTCTCACCTGTCCTGGAACCCTGACCGGGCTGAGTGAGGCTGGTGCCAGGACTCTGGGAAGAGGTTGGTTAAACGTGGCCAGATCTTGATTAGGAAAATTAAAGAGTCAGCTTTTGCTCAGTAATGGATGTCAAGGCTGGTGCAGAGTAGATGCAACTTTGTTTAAAAAATGGATTTGATTTGCTTTCAAGATAATTAACATGTAATAAACTAGGAACAGTACATAAACTATTTTTCAAGGTCACATCGCATGATAGTCGGGACATGTCATTTGAGCCAAGGATTTGAAATCAAAGGGAAATAAATGAAGTGTCCACGTCAGGAAGAATCACAGCGAACAGCACATGCGCGAAAGGCACTGAGATGGGGGGATCGCCAAAGAGAGGTGGTGGTCTTGGGTAAGTTCCTAAGTTCGTCTGGGCCTAGATTCCCCATTGGTAAAATAGGGGTGATTGGATCAGATGATTTCTTTCTTTTTTTTTTTTTTTTCCTTTTTGTCTTCTTTTTTCGTGACCGGCAACGGATCGCAACCCTCAGTGTCGCGCCCGTACCGGACCGGGACCGGCAACGGGATCGCAACCCTTGGTGTTGCGCCTGCACCTCGCTCAGCCAGTGAGCGGCTGGTCTGTATGTGGGATCCGAACCCTCGGCGGGAGGGCCGCTGCTCTCCCAAGCGGCGCACTGTAGCAGTGAGCCACTGGGCCCGCCCGGAGCAGATGATTTCTAAGGCACTTTCCAGTTTCAACATTCTGCGATACAGTGAAATCTGGAGACTTTGTTATGATTTGCTTCCATTCCAGGTCCTTCTGTTGTGTATTTTGGTAAGGATAAGACCAGAGGATGACATTTGGGAGGGTGGGACCTCTTCCATCATCTTTCTGTGAGGTCAAGAAATGCATCTTTCCACATTCTGTGTTAGCAATGTCATGTGAGAACTAGATATCCCACGTGTTCTACAGGGGAATATATATTATGCAATGACCTGAAAAATACTTTAGAAAACTTTGTAATGACTTGGGATGCATTTCCAAATGCAAATCCAAAGTGGCATAAATATCGTGGCTGGGCAGGAGATAGCTGTTAATGAGAGAAAATGATAGTTGACATTTTTTACGTTTTTACTCTTTCGTAGGCACTTTCAGGCATTTATTTTCTCTTTACCAGGGGCTGGTGAACCTTTTCTGTAAAGAGCCAGATAGCAAACATTTTAGGCCTTGTAGGCTATGATGTCTCCATCACTGCTATTCAACTTTGCTATTGCAGTAGAAAAGCAGCCACAGGTAACACGTAAACAAATGTGTGGCTATGTTCCAATAAAATTTGATTTATGGACCCTAAAATTTGAATGTTGTATAATTTTTGTGTCACAAAATATTCTCCTTTTGATTTTTTCCAATCATTTAAAATGTAAAAACCATTCTTAGCTCATGCACCTTTATGAAAATGGGCAGTGGGCAGATTTGGCTTGAGGACCATACATGGCCTCCTGACCTCTGTTCTTTACCACACCCCTTTAATGGAGGAAATACTTTAAAGATGAGAAAATTAAGTCTTAATGAGGTTAAGTCATTTGTCTGGTTTAGAAGCAGTAGAGCTGGAATATAATGTAAAAGGCTAGATTCAAGAGCTTGAACTTTTAACACTTATACTTCAGGGATATCCAATGAGAGTGGTAGAATGCGGGGGGCTTTGCTCCCTCTCATTTTAATAGTTACCACACCTTCTTTTTAATCATTATTATTTGTTCATGGTGGTACAGATTCAAAACATTACAGCCAGACTGTCACTCACCAGGCCAGCAGATACCTGGCTGGCTTAGGAGTTACATGGGACAATAGCTCAAAAGGGGACCAAGTGTTGGGGGGGCCGGGAAGGAGACAATGAAGAATTGGTTCTGTGAGTATCAGGATCCATGGAGAAGCCCGGCAACTCTTGGGGACGGGCTCAGTTCCTCCTTAGGATGAAGAGGCTGAGGGAGAACGTGAGAATGGGTCACACCCCCACTGCTTCCCATGCTTGCTCTTGAAGATGATATATCTTGGAAAGTTCTCTAAAGCTTCCTGTGGATAGACTATGTGTCCAGAGCTAAACTGTCACCTCCCAGGGGTGGCCTGTGTCTTCTCCTTCTGTCTGATCCACAGTGGCAGTGTCTGTGCACACAGGTGCAGGGACGCCTTGTATATGAGGTCTTCCTCCTCTACAACAGGGTGCTCAAGGAGGTGTTTGGAGATGCTGCTGTCCACAGACCCTGGTGTGCAAGATGAGAGAGGAAGAGGGTTCGGAGACCCTATCCACCCATGCGAAAAACATTTGCTGAGTGCTCAGTGCTTGTTGGATCCCAAACCAGGAGACCCCGTGTGTATTATTTCCTTCGATTCCCACAACTGGCTTCTGAGAGAGGCATTGTGATCCCATTAGCTAGATAAAGAAACTGAGTTTCAGAAGAGCATGTCATCTCTTTGCAGAGATGCAACCAGAGGTGGCAGAGTCAGTCTGGGGCTCTCTGTCTCCCATCACAGGCCCCCACAGTTCCTTCTCTGGCCCTTGCTAGCTGTGTGGTGTGAGTGAGTTACCTGACCCTGCTGAGTTTCAGTTTCTTCATCTGTTGAAGGGTTGACTTACTTTTGATGATTGTCTCCTATAAAGGTGTCTAAAACAATGCCAGAAAGGGGGCAGTTATATGTACTGCTGCTTTCTTCCTTCTGCTTCAAGATGATTTGGTTTTGTGAAGTTGTCTGAATAATCACTCTTACTTAGGTTGGGGTCTTCTGGGCCTAGCAGAGAGCCAGCCATGAAGCAGACACTTAATAAATATTTGTTCAATGAATGGATTCACAATGCTTATATCTACTGATAGCAGCCATCTGGACACTCAGCAACTTCAAAATGATGGATTCTTGACTTTTCATCTGAATGTTGGTTGTCATCCTACAGTATAAGCAGCAAAATGATATAAAACATAAAAATACAAACACAGTGAGTCAGGTCTTACTGATGCAGAATCATTGGGGGGATCTGTAAATCAGTGGAAGTCTGCATCAGTCAGGCTGTATTTAATGAAAACGAGCGCTCCAGACCCGTCACCATTTTTTTTCCGCACAATTTTTAATTTTCAAATAATTTCAGCTATGTCACCGGGTTTATTTATTTATCACCTTTTCATCCAGTCATCCAATCATTCAACAGTGGCCTAGAGGAGATCTTAGGACCTCCTTTAACAAATGGGGAAGAAAGATTATCTGGAGCGTGTTGGTTATTTGTAGATAAATAGAAGCTTCTAAACTGCTTATGGGAGCTTGGAAACAATTTGTTCTCAAGTGTTTTAGACATTCCTCCAATACCCTGTATACGCTGTTTCTATACGCCTTGGAGCGTGTTGGTTATTTGTAGATAAATAGAAGCTTCTAAACTGCTTATGGGAGCTTGGAAGCAATTTGTTCTCAAGTGTTTTAGACATTCCTCCAATACCCTGCATACGCTGTTTCTATATGCCCTCTCTGAGGAGTCCTTATGCTAATGTACATATTCTTATCAGCTAAAGGGGTGGGAGCACTGGGGGCATTGTGTGTGCAGTGTGTGTGGACAGGAAGAGCTAACACAGGGGCCTGGTTCCCGAGTGGGAGAAATGTCATTTCTGATATTGGAAACAACTTGGACTTACGGGAGTAAAAATCCCATGAACTGGGAGAGGCTGGGCAGTTATTCTTAGAATCAAAAGATAAGTGGAAGGACTGCTTTTTAAAAAAATTTTATTTTTAAATGATTCAGGCACACAATGATACCTTTAGGTGTAGCGAAATGTACATGGCTATTTATCTCTACAGTAAAATGACTCCAGGTTTCTATGTGTTTGGGACCCCTATTTGTACGGTTTTGGCTACCCTGTGTCTTATGGTTAACCATTACTTTTTTGATTCCCAGTGTCCCAGCCAGTAGCAGTTCAGTACCTTTCTTCTGATTTATTGGCTATTTCTAATATTCCATAGACAAAAAACCAATAACTATAAGAACAAAACCTGAGAAAGATAAGCTTGTTAGAGCTGTTTGTGAAGCAAGAATTAACAGGATCTGAATAAGTCTAGGGACTCTTCAGCGAGCACACAGCATAACCTTTGGAACCTGGACATTGTGATGTCTACATTGGCTGTTTGGGGGCCTGTTCTTGGCTGTAAGCTGGAGAGATGATTTCAGCATTGGTGAGGTATGTCTTACCATGGCAACCTCAGGGCATCCCTCTGAGGCAGGGATGTAGCTTCATTTCTCAGGGGATGATGATGAGGGGAACAGAAAAATGTAATGGCTCTCTATGAGGCATAGCCCTCGGGATCATGCGAAATGAAATGCACACTGGTATGTTTATTTGCAAACAGCTACCTACTCACTATTACAATTTTGAAGCTGATTTTTACACTTTGATCAGGGTTGCTTATTTCTCGGCCTCTTTCAGAGACCTTCTGGAAAATTCTGATGTCAGAGAATGAGCACTCGAGGAATCAGAGGTCAAGAGGTACATGCTAGAGCTTGCTCTGTGAGGTTGCTTAACATCTCTGAACCCCGATTATACAGGGTGGGGTTTTTGGTCAAACCTGACATTCGCTAGAACCCCTTCTAGTAATTACCTGCTTATCTTTGATTTTCCAAGAGCATGGAGGAGCTTCCATTTTCAGGACCGGGCAAAATGGCTGTGAAAGGGTGGCCTCCTTCCTGCAGGGAATGGCTGGGTGGCAGGGCTGTCCCGTTGCAGGTGGTGGGTATTTGCACAACTTTTTCAGCATTATAGCCACATAACTGGCTTACACTAGCCGCCTCCTGCACCCTCCCTTGGCATGTGCCTGGGGTCTAGGAGGACCTGTTTGGGGTGAGAGGGGTTGTCTTTGCCTTTATCCGCCTCAGCCTCCCCCAGCTGGAGCCGCTGCCTGTCCCACTCGCTCGGGAGCCAGTTCTGGCCAAGGCAGGAAATGGATGTGGAGCTCAGCCTGCCACTGGAGGGGGGAGGGGGCTGGAATTAGGTCTCGTGTTTTCAATCAGTAACAATCGTGCCTCGGTTAAACCTCAGAGGCGACGGTGGTAGCACTGCTCAAAGCCGATATTAAGTCGTTTTCCTCAGATGTGGGATCCAAAGGCTCAGGCACTACTTGCAGGCTCCTGGGTGTCTTCCTCCAGCTCTCCAGTCTCCTTTGCTCAAATCCAAATGAGGATTGGGAGTGTCAGAGGCAGCCTGGCTTCCCTACGCAGCCCCCGACTTCTAGAATTTCTTAGTCATCTCATCCCCCAATGGCGTCTGTAGTCATTTCCAAATCCGTAATCTGACCATAGTCTTGTCTAGTGTTCTAGACCCTGTCCCTTTTTTCTTGAAGCTTGGGTGGAGGTTGGGGACCTCTGGGATGTGGCAGCCTTCTTCCAGCCTGCTGAGTGGGATTCTGCTGGGGATGGACAGTTCAGGGTCCTACCTGGTGCCTGGACTCTGCTGCTGTCTCCTCTTGTCTCAGGGGGCTAGACCATCAGTTGCCACCTGCAAAAAACTATGCCTGAGCTTGCCTTACATGGCTCAGAGCACTTACAGATGTGGCCTCTGTATTAGTCCATTTTCTGTTGCTTATAATAGAATACTTGAAACTCGGTAATTTATAAGAAAACAAAATTTATTTCTTACAGTTGTGGAGGCTGGGAAGTCCAAAATATAGGGGACACATCTGGTGAGGGCCTTTATGGTGTGGACTCTTTACAGAGTCCCATGGTGATGCAGGGTATCCTGTAACGAGGGCTGGGCGAGAGTGTACCAGTGTGCTCACCTGCTCTCCATACAGTCACCAGTCCACACCCATGATAACCCATTAACCCATTAACCCATTACTCCATGCATGGATTAATCCTTTCACGAAAGCATAGTCCTCACGGTCCAATCACCTCTTAAAGGCCCTACCTTTCAACACTGCTGCATCAGGAATCAAGCTCCCACATGAGCTTTGCAGGAGACATTCAGAACACGGCAACCTCCAAGCTGGGACCATGAGCTCGGAGTTCCTACATACTTGGTTCCTTAAACCTACCTCTTAGAAGCAAGAGCAGACCAATATGTGCTTTTTGAAAGAATCTCTGAGTTTGTGGTGAAATCATCCTGGGATATGATTAGGACTTGAGAAGCACAGGTCTCCCTAAAATCTTCCCAGGAGACATCAATTGACCTGAACTGTAACTAATATCTGCTCAGCTATAACCTGAGAAAAGGTAACATGAGGAAGGTTGTAGTGATAGGAGCTTCTGGTGTCTGAGGAGCAGAACTGAAAACAGAGAAGCCAAGGAGGGTAAAGAATTTGTCAGGGTGTCTGCGCAGAGGCGGGTGGGTGCTGATCCTAGACAACAGGTGCTGGGCCTCAGACTAGGGAGCGGGGTTTGCTGGGAGTGGCCAGCAACATGCAACACCCAGCTCCTCAATGCAAGTCCCAGCCACTGCTGGCTGCAGAGTGTTCACCTCCGGGGTTCAGCGCAGGTGAACACCAGACACGCTGGCTGAATCTTCCAGTCTGCTCTGAATTTGCTATTTGACAAAGAGAGAAGTCAGGGAGAGCAGTTCAATCCCTGATGCGCTGGGAAGACAGAGCTCCAGAGCCCAAGAAGCAGGACCCCAGCTGCCAGCCAGGTCCTGTGCCTGTGCCGACCCCATCGGTAGCCTGTGGGCAGAGGTGCCTTCTTACCCCACCCCACAGGTGCCTGGCCTCCACACGGGAGGCAGAATCAGAGAGCAAATGCGGGGCCTCCACTCCCTACCCAGTGCCTCCACTATCTGCATGGCTGCCTGGCCAGGCTATGTTGCTCACTCTCAGGAAAAGGCTCACAGGGGAGTGAACCTCCAGTGCCCTCCGAGACAACTCCCAAGGACACAAGAGGGGAGATTTCAAAGCTTTAAGGAAGAGTCTAGGAGTTGGGGTGGAGTGGTGGGGGTGGGGGGTGAAACCCACCTGAGCTGCTGAAAACTTTCGTCCCCTGGTCTTCGCCAGCACCAGAGCCATCGATGAGGCAGCAGTGCCCCCTGGTGGCCACCCCTTCTGGGATTTCCTCCACTCTCCCCACCTCTCCTTCACCTCCTCCCCAGGTGGGGCCTCTCCACGCCCCTGAGCCCTGCTCCTCATGCCCTGCTAGCTTGTCTACCCACCGTTCTTTCCTTTTACCCCTTTTCTCTATTCCCTTCCGTTTTTCTTCTGGCAGAACTCAGCTTTTGTCTTTTGGAGCCTTGCTACAGAGAACCATCCTGTAGGGAAGAGATTGATAAACTTAACAATAAGGTGTTAATAGCTGATAAAGTATAACAAGTTAGCACTGTCCAGTTCACCTGGGCTGGAGCAATGTGTTCCTTTAAATGTACCATTTGTCTCTCAAATTCCGTCCCTTCTGCTTCAAGCCTAAACCACTACAGTTTATTGGGTGCTATTCTGTGCTAGTCTCTATGTTGGGGGTATACTCTGTGCCTCATTTTGCTCCTGCATCAAAGGCACCATGCTCCTGTTGGGCAGAAGAGGGACGGTTGTGGGAAGATGTAGGTGCAGTTGGATGTCCAACCTGTTCTGCTCAAATTCCCCATAACTTGTGCTGGTCATGATGACCTGGCTTTCAGGGCATGAGGTCCTCAAGCTCGGCCACTTCATTCTGTAAAGTAGATAAGAAGTAGCTGCTTAAGTGGAGTTCATGTCTTGGCTCTTCATCAGTCTTGTCCCCGCCTTGGCCTCTGCCATGTCCTGGCTTCTCCCAGTTTGCAGGGCATGGTGTGGGTGCAGATGGGAGGAAGCACCCACTCCCAGGAGGCCAGTATGGGAGTCCCCCTCCCACCCCCAATGGGACGAAGGACAATAGTTAAAAGTCGGAGGACTTTTATTTTCCTGAAAGGGAAAAAGCTAAAATATCCCAATAAAAATGAAGGTTTTACTAGAGCAGAAAGTTTTTGTCCTGGGCTCTGGTCCTCACACAGATATGCACTCACTTCCTGCCCCAAGCCTTAATTTCCCCACTGTAGGAAGCTGGAATACCCCCTAAAGTCCTGTTTTGCACTGAAGTTCTGTGGTTCCAATTCTCTTGCTTTTTGCATAGCTGGGCAGGCCAGGATGCAGCTTTGATCTGTGCAAACTGGACCCTGCCACCCAGCATCAACAGCCTCCTGCCCACTTGTGTGGACTCTAGGCTTTCATTTTTGCCAGAGTTATATTTTCCTAGTGTTTCTTTTGAAAAGTTCTGCATCTATGGTGACCATCTCCCATTTGGAATATTAACTGCTTACAGATGTTGCGTGTGGCACAGCAGTGAAACCACTGGGGTTTGGCTATCATTTCAAAAGGAAGAGGAGAAAAGAAAAGCTGCATGTCTCTGATGTAGGTGGCGAAACTTCTTAACCTTCTATAAAATGCCCAAATGTGATTTATGTTTAGAAATTGAAGGGTAGAGAATTTCTTAAGGTTTGAGAGCCCAAGTGTTAAAAGGCTCTCATTGAAGTGGTCATTTGTGGGATGTTTGTGGTCATTTGTGGGATATTTACAGAGGGAGGGCACTGGCTGCCTGGCTGGGGGTGAGCTAATTCCTACACGGTGCACAGAGCACCAGCCCCCACTGCGTAGCCACGTGGTCAGTGCTGGCCAGTCGAGGCAGTGACGTCCCTTGGGGTCTGGGGTGGCTCTCTGGGTTTAGGTAAACGGCCTCCCAGCCTAGAGTGGAACCCAGCAGATTCTTCCGACCCTGGGGGCCTGGGTGTACTCACCATCTCTGTGTCTGTCTTCCCCCCCCTTCACTCTCCTTGGCTTTTGCCCTCCCCAGGAACCTTCAGGCCTCTGTCCCCAGGAGTCACCCCAGCTCCTCCTCCCCACACCCACACACAACAGAAAACCATTCCAGCACTAAAGAGACACTTTGTGAGATCCCAAGGAACCCTCATACAAAGCTCGTTTCTGTTTTCTTATTCACTGGCCACCCTCAAACCCCACCTCCTCAGCAGTTCCCAGATCCAGGCTCTGCCAGGAAGGGGGAGTCATGTCCCACTCTGTGCGTGGGTGCCTGTAGCATGCGTGTGTTTGCACATGTAGAGCGTGGTTTGGGTACGTGGAGTCTGCTGGTATTTGTGGCTGGGCCGACTGGACAGGGGAGCAGCTCCTTCCCCCAGCTGGTGCTCGCTCTGGGCCATTCTTCTTACCTGGACCTGGGACAATCTCCTTTTTGCTACAATTCTGTTTCTCTCTCTCAGTTTAATGATTTCTCTGGTCTCTGTTTCTTTCCACCAGCAGGCAGGTGGCTGCTGCTTTTGCCCTGTGAGAGTGACTGAGGATAGATGAAAGTCTGAGCAGGAGAGAACCTTAGAGACTGTCTCTAAATTCTAATGGATCTGGCCGCTTTAAGTAAGAAAAGACAGAGGCCCATTCCATGCAGTCCATTTGAACGGGAATTTCATGCTAGCTCCATATCAGTAGATTTAAAGATTATATTAATATTATTTTGTATTTTTGCTAAGATGTTCTTTATGAAAGAGATACCCAAAAAAGTCAGGGGGTCTGTGTAGATTATTCACTCTGTGTAGGTAGATGTGGTTTTAGAATGTAGAGATTTAGGAGACAAAACTCAGGCTGGTTATCATTTTTTTTAAAAAAGGAGGAAAATTAACAGGCAGAAAATTATGTCATTTGTTCAAAATTCTGTAAAATAAATATGGGAGGAATAAATTGAGTGTAAATTATTGAGTGTAAATTAATGAGTAGAAATAGTGTTTTTTCTTGGATAACTATTAAAAAAATAGTATGTAAGAACATCAGTTCAGTAAGAAATATTGATAAGTTGTACTCTTGAAACTTTTTTGTATATACACAGTAAGGAGAAATGTAATTAATTCTTTTTCAAAACCAACATGAGAATTTATCAACTATATTTATGATTTGGAAAAACCATGCCTAGCACTGAGTGGAGGAAACAAAGAGAAGGGGAAAAAAGACACATGAAGACAAAGGTCACTGGTGGGTAATACGGCCATGTGAATTAGGGCTCCCTTTCAGTAACTGGACAAATACGGGGAAAATCTTGTCAGAGATAATACTTCTGGCTGTCCAGGGCTTGCATATTAGCATATCAGAGAACATGTCTTTAGCTAGTACACTTTCATCATAAAATCTCAAACAAAAGATCCCCTTTTATACTCTAAATCTGGAACAAAGACAAGAAAACTGACAATTGCTTTGTAGGTGATCACACAGAGAAAATCTTTTCTTCCTGTGTAAGCATCCTCAAGACTTTGAAGGGCTCTTTTGGTTGAAAACCATCATAATCTTGATGGGGGAAACTGGTTTGACTAAGCCTAGATTTTAATGTGCCCCAAGTCTCGAGTCTTTCAAAGAGGATAGGCCTGAAATAGGACCCACAGTTTATGCAAACGTGCAGCCTCTCTTTCTTTTGGCCACCATCTGTTTTCTAGTTTATTTGTACTTGGTCTGCATGATGACAAACAACTGGTTTGACTGGGTTTTGTTTCACTAAATGGATGAGACTGACCTGTTTGGTGTCCTGTGGAGACAGATCCCAGCACTGGGATGCATGGCTTGCTGAGGGAACAAGACTGTTGTTTCTTGGAGGTGAGTTTGAGGGTGATTATATGTTTGAGGTATTTTGATATTGCAGATTTGTAAGGATATGTTCTCAGCTTTAGAGTAGGTCTGGAAAACAACCACCACCAACCAAACCGAAGTAGACTGTAGGCAACTAGAAACTGGGAGTTAGTGTCAGATCCCAGAAGGTGCATGGCTCTGAAGCAAGAGACACATGGGTGTTGTGGGCTGTTAGAAGATACAGGTGTGACCCATGCCAACCCTGGGGTCGTGGGCCCTGAGGGAAACTAGGTACCAGGCAAGCTGAGTGGCTGGCAGTCTGGTCCAGCTCAAGCACCAATCTATAGGGGGCAACCAGACATGGGTGGATCATATCAGAAATATGTTACTGGTTAACTTCCATTCCTGTTCATGCAAACATGACATTTTATTTGCATGGCACATTATAGGCCACTCCACTAATTCTGAGTCCAGTGGCGGACGGTTGCTTGCTGCTGGCTTTCACAGTTGCAACGGTTCTGAGACAAGTTGGCCCAATACATATGTTAATTACAAATGATTTACTTTATTATGCAAATTAAAAACCCTTTACTATGCTCTCCTCTCCCCCAACAAATTGTTTGGTTTGGAGAATTACCTGTGATAAATATCATGTCCTAAGTCTAGAGAAAGAGGTATAACATTTTTATTAATGTAAAATAAGACTGTTCCTAAACATGTAACCAAATGTTAAACAAATAATGAAATGAATAGCCATGAAGTGCCTATTAAGTGCCAGGTACTTTACATATGTCATTGCTTGTATGACTCACAACAATGCTGTGAGGTAGGTATTTTATTCCCATTTTACAGAGGAGAGAATTAAGGTTCAGGAAGGATAAGTAAGCTGACTTCAGGTAAGACAGCTTGTAAGTGTCAGAGCTGGAATGCCAACCTAGACAGTGGTGGTTGTTTTAGTCTGTTTTGTGTTGCTATAACAGAAATACCTGAGACTGGGTAATTTATAAAGGAAAGAGGTTTATTTGGCTTAGATTCTGGGACAGCTGCATCTGGCACGGGCCTCAGGCTGCTTCTACTCATGGCGGAAAAGTGGCAGGCAGCTGGTGTGGTACAAGCAGATCACATGGCAAGAGAGGAAGTGAGTGAGAGAGAGAGAGAGAGAGAGAGAGAGAGAGGAAGAGCCAGGGTCCTTTAAACAATCAGGTCTTGCGGGAACTAATAGAGCGAGAACTCACTCACTACCCCTCCTCCCCCAGGGAGAGCATTAATTCAGTCATGAGGGATCCGCCCCCACGACTCAATCAGTTTCCAACACTGCCACATTGGAGATCAAATTTCCACATGAGTTTTGGAAGGGACAACACATTCAAACTCCATCAGTGGTACACCAGAGTTCCTGTTCTTAACCTGTGTGCTATACTGCTTCCAAATATTGAAACAATAACAACTCACTGGTTTGAAGAGTTGCCAAATCATTAGGCTGACTGGGTGTCAGTCTACGTGTATTGCTGGGTCTGGTTCCATTAAGCAGATTAAATGCCAGGGCAGAACCTTGGTGCAGTGACAACATCTTGAATGATATTGAAGGGTGAATATTCATCAGTCAAAGTAAATGGGTAGAGAGACTCAGGACATGGATAGGTAGGGTTTCGGGTAAATGCACAGAGCCTCTGACTTCCAGGAGGGGCATCTTGAAGAATGCCAGGGCAGGGCAGCATTAGGGTGTGGAGGGATGAAGCCCAGGATGGGGCTTTCTGGGTCAAGATAAGAAAGTGTCTTTCCCGGCGAGGAGGAGGGGCCAGGGGCCAGGGCAGGACTTGAGACTGCCCGACCTGGACAGGAGGGCTCTAGAGGGCCCCACTTGTTATAAACACAGTGAAAGATGTCATTCAGGTGTGACAGTCAGCAATGGCACAGTGTGACCTGCAGCCCCAACCCTAACACTGTTTAGTCTGCAGCAAATGCTTCTCCATTTGTCGCTAGTGGTATGTCCTTGTAATGAAAGGTGGCTGTGTTCCCATGTGAGGAAGGTTTGTGGGCTGTGTGGCCAGGGACATCAGAGAAGGATACTGACTAGAAGTGTAGGAAGGATTTCATTGGCAGAAGCACTAAGGTAGGAAAAAAACCCTGATGAACTTTTGAAAACATTCATCTCGGATAGCATAAATGCTATGAATTCTTACCAAATATTTTCCAGAAATGTTAAGTATCCATTTTCTTGCATCTGTTTTCAACTTTTTATTCCTGATACTGGAGGTATTCAGCAATCAGCATGTTTACAACAAGTGCAATCTAGTGGTTGAGGAACATCTGCAACACTAATCAAATCATATTCCTCTTAAATTTGTATGTATGTACATTTAGCTTGTAACATGTGTGAGGCATAGCACCCATACTTCACATTAGCAGGCCACCAGATAGACTGTGGATGCTAGAACTGCAATGCTTTATTGCAATTTAAAAATAAAGTAGGCTTTATTTTTATGAAAATATTAAATATGATCGAATTAAATTTTCAGGAAATTAAATTGTCACCATTATTAAAATTTTTATTCCTTAATTATAATTTTTATTTGCCTTTTAATTTTAATGGATAATTTCAAATATTAAAAATCCTGTTAAAATAAAAAGTATATGTGAAAATAATTTTATTTTTAATTTTTTTTACATTTTTGATGAAATATATTCAAATCAGGCAAATTTGGAATAGAAACACATTTTATTTTAACCGTTGAAAATAAATGCAAGTCAAGATTGTGATAAAAATATAAAATAGGACAGTAAAGCTCAAAAGCTGAAAAGAAACAGAAAATCATCAATGAGATCTGTTTAAGTTTCCAAACACTGGAGAAATAATAAAAGTGAGTGTGCTTTTGTTGGGTCATTCCACATAGAATTTTTACCCAGGACCTTACGAATTATTTACTTAGTGAAGATTTAATTAGTGATCAAAACAATGAGAATGTAAAAGGGAATTATTCATATCAAATTAACAACACAGAAGCCACAGATGCAATTCCTGCCTGCATGGGAGACATGAAAAAGTTACATTCATGAAATTAGCCCGATGGGAGGAGAAAGATAAAACTGAAAGCTTGGGGGCTTCCTGTGCTTGTGGGAGGCTGGTTCTGGAAAATTGCCCATCATGTCCTTTTTACAGCAGAAGAATGTTTCCTTAAAACACACTCCCATCCAAATGAATGATTATGATTCTTAGATGAACATGGCAGAACATTTAATATTTCATTTTACACCAAAATTCTTTCAATTGGAGAAAGAAATTGTAGAAGCTGGCTTTTATATGCAAAGTTCAAAGACAAAATATTTTGTGAACATTGTACCAATTATCACCAGTCTTGAAGACCAGCTTTGGCTAGAGAAGGAATTTAGAGCCAGAAGGAAAGTCACTTGCACACAAAAAAGCACATGAACAATTGTTTGAGGAAAAGAGTGAATAAGTAGCAAACAATTAATAGTATTCAACAAAGACAAGTAAACAACAATAAAGAACATTGGTATAAAATTGTTAATAGACAAAAATCATGTGTTGAATATTTAGCCAAACAAAATGATGCTTTTCGTGGCACTAATAGCACACTCTTTACAGAAAACAATGAAAAGTTTTCTGGGTTTTTGTATAAATAATTTTAAAAGTTGCTGCCAGAATGGTCAAGCAGGAAAGAGAGATAAAAGATGATCTCTGTTGAGAATGGAGAATTTAAAAGATTATTAAATTAATGAAAAATAAAATGACACAAAGTATATATAAAATTTAAGAAAGCAAAGCAAATATTACTCAGTTCAGCTAGATTGTAGCAGAGTCAAAGTCATGTTGAATGACTCATATTTCTGATACTCAGTGTTAAACTATAACAGGAAAACAAGAAACTTAAAATTAAAGTATTTTATTGGGTTTACACCTGCTGTGAAAAATACAGCTTTTGTCATAATTGAAGACTCAGCTTTAAATTTTAGCCATTGATTTAAAAGACTGTTGAGGGTAAGTCTATGATAATGATGCTAACATGACTGTTAAAGGAAAAAGGTTTTCATTCAAATCAGAATTTTGGCTGAAAATACAGAAGCATTCTTTGAAGTGTGTTTTGAATTCTGACAAGGGAATGAACGGCTTCAGCTGTGCTGATAGCAATGACATTTCTTGGAACAACTTAAAAATTATGTACATTGTTTTCTATATGTCTGTAAAGGTGGAATATTTTGATGAAACATACCAAATTTGATCTATGGACACTCTTGGATATTCAATGGGAATTCCAATGAAATGCTGTTAAAGCAATTAGATTTAATTTAGACAGATATAAAATACACTAGTAGAGTTAAGCAAAACAATAGAAGATCCTGAAATGAAGAGCAAATCTTGGTCTTTGGAAGATACTATTTTGGATTCTTACTTCCTGGTTATTTGTTATGAACTGTTCCTTGCTATAAATAATGTTAGCAAAGATTTACAAAAATCAACACCCAAACGGAACCATTTTAAGTTTTTTTTTTTTTTTTTTTTTTTTT
>NW_007729342.1:193296-195065 GCF_000696425.1 Galeopterus variegatus | reverse complement strand
CTTTTGTCTTTTTTCCGTGTCCGGCAACGGATCGCAACCCTCAGTGTTGCCCCCGTACCGGACCGGGGACCGGCAACGGGATCGCAAGCCTCCGTGTTGCTCCCGCGCCTCGCCCAGCCAGTGAGCGGGAACCGGTCTGTATGTGGGATCCGAACCCTCGGACGGGAGCACCGCCGCGCTTCCCAAGCGGTGCACCATCCAGTGCGCCACCGGGCCGGCCCCATTTTAAGTTTTTTAAGAACCACTTTTATATGGATTCTAAAAATATATCCAAAAATGTAGAGAAAATTGTTATTCTAAATTGTTATCCTTTTTCTAAAGGATGCATGATAAATGTGTAACAAAAATAAAATTCCAGTAGAATACAGGGGAATTTGAACAACGAAACAAGAACATTTGCATGACTCTGAATGAGAAAATTTATGTATGTACAATCTGAAAACTTTCTACAGACTATTTTCTGGCTATTTTAGATTCAGATAGTGTCTTGATTGAAGAGAAATCTAAACAAATAAACCAACATAGCACTATTTTTAGTTTTCTTTTTAATAACCCAGTTCAGAAAATTTTAAAAGAAGAATTTATGAAATAATGTATAAATCTAGATATTGTTTTAAGAGAAGCTAAAAAAATCGTTATATAAGCAATAGTAATTGCTATGATGAAATAAAAGTATTTTGCTGTATTTCCAGTGATAACACTAATTTACCATATGTGACCCCATTACAGTGTTTGACATTCGTATGTATGATTATGTTCATTTCCAATCTAAGTATCGCCTTAAGAATTTTATTGACTATTCCAAAGGATACTAGCTTAGCAAAGTGTTTCTCTGAATTGAAATTGCCAAACTTGGCATGACTATGAAAAAATTTGATTATAGCAACATACTTAGTGATTGGTGAAATAAAGGACATGAAATATAAATTTTGTGGAAAAAGTTTATAATAACTAATTAATTACGGTATACTTTTACTGTAGTACCCACTGAAATGTTACCAGCTCATCAAGACCTGCAACCAGACATGTGCAGTCAGTTGTCTTTGATATTTTGCCAACTTTTAGTCATACAAAAACTTTGCTTTGCATGCATTTTTCAATTTTCATGTTATAAAAGTTATATTTCTTAAGGAAGGAGGAAAGGACATATTGCACTTACAGTTTTTAGCTTATTTTATGATTTTAAAATATTGGGACAGATGGTATCTTGGGTGGGCTTGAATGCTGGGCTGACTTCCAGGTGGATGTGCATGTAGCTTGGAGGAAAGGGTTTGGGAGTTCACACCTGGAGGGAAAATTAGGTTGAACTGAGAATTCTTACACATCTGAAGGTAGGGCAAACCCAAAGCTCCTTTCTGCTAAGACAGTGGTTCTCAGCCTTGGCTGCCTATTAGAATCACTTCAGAAGCTTTAAAAATGCTGATGCTCAGGCCCCACTCTCTAGAGCTTTTGATTTAGTGGTGTAGATTAAGGCCTGAGCATGAGCATTTTAAGAAAGCTCCCCAGGTAATTCCAATGTGCAGTCAGTGTTAAAAACATTTAGTAGTTTGGAGAGCAAACAACATCCTCACAGGGTTGAAAGAACTTTGCAGTGAGGTCAGGCTAGGGCCAGATCTTGGTTATGTTATGTCAGGCCTGGGTCAAGCTAAGGTTGGCAGGATTGAAACAAGAGGTTGTCATTAAAAGAGAAACAACAAGTGAGCTTCAGCTTCATTCATTCAACTGACATTTAATGCAATTCTTTTTTTTTTTTTTTTTTTTTGTCTTTT
>NW_007729342.1:150978-192928 GCF_000696425.1 Galeopterus variegatus | reverse complement strand
TATGTGGGATCCGAACCCTCGGGCGGGAGCGCCGCCGCGCTTCCCAAGCGGCGCACTATCCAGTGCGCCACCGGGCCGGCCCGACATTTAATGCAATTCTACAATGTTTCAGGAACTGAGGGTACAGAAAGGAATAAAACACTAATTCCAAGAATGGGGAACAGATGTGTGAACAAAATCAATAAAGTATTACAAATAGTATGGTAAAAGTGTATATTGGGCACAATTCCATATAGGAAGGAAGGATAGATGAGGGAAGTCTAAGTTGAGTCTTGAAAGAAGTGGAGTCATCAGGGGGCTTTGAGGTTGAGGAACAGGAGTATAGGGAGACTTCCTGAACTGGGCAGGATAGGAATCCTAGGTGTATCTGAGAGCAGGAGCAGGCCTTGGGAACAGACACAGTAGGGCAAGGCGGGAATGTGGGAAGGCTTTGCTAGGATGACTTCTCTTTGGTCTAGAACCTCTTTTAACAGCCCTGGATGTGTTTTCTGAACAGCATCATCTTCAAACTGGGTTTACAGGAGAACTTTTCTGGAAGGTTTGATGGAACTGGAAAGGAATCTATTTCTAGATCCTTAACTTCCATATATATTTTTCTTAAAATTTCCCTGCCAAAAGGTAGGTGATTAACCCATTCTTTCAGCAGCTTCAGGCTATTTCTTCTCTCTTGGGATCACCTTCTACGCTTTACACAGGCAAATGGTACTTCCCACCTCTCAGAATCTTCCTGTGATGCACTGCCCCAGAGTGTAACCTCAGAGGCACCGAATAAAAGCATGATTTGAAATATCAGTTCCTGGTGAGATAGGAGGTGCTCAGTTTCTCTGGGGTCGGGTTTCAGGCCACCCCTGGATCTCAAACCACTCTCCTGGGACTCAAGTCCCTCCTCTGAGACCCAAGCTGCTGTTGCTTGTAGCGCCTGTTTTCTGTATCAGCATGTGGAGATTGAGACCACAGGAGACGTACTACTGTAATCTTGGTGGCTGAGCATGCTTAAGAAAAAGGAGTTTATCCTATACATGACTTTCTACCAGAGGTGCTAGAGAGTACCTAGCATATTTAAGTGCATTTGATGGAATGTGACCAATGAGCATGCTCCAAAGAGACCAGCTGAGCATGTGCATATGTTACATAACCTGTTACATAACTGGGAGCCACCCCCTTAGTTGGATATTCGTTAGATAGCTTGAACATGTATAGATAGCCAAACTATAAAAGTAGAGTCCAGGAAGAAGGTGGGGCTGTTCCTCATTCTCTCTGGAGCCAGCCCACACTTCACCTGTGAGGTGCATATATCTTGCTTTTTGTGTTAAACTTGCCTACAGAAGGCTGCTGTTCACTCTAGAACCTGTCTGCACTTTGTAAAGTGTTTATTTCTTACTTTTGTATTAAACTCGCTGTGAGTCTCTGGAGCTAGCCCACACTTTGCCTGTGAAGTTTGTATTTCTTATTCTTTACATTAAACCTGTTTTCACTTTCTGCTGTGACTCTTCTCTTGAATTCTTTCCTATACTAGAGTCAAGAATCTGGTAGAGGATGGGGTGGGTTGAGGTCAGCTATCCAACATCCCCAGACCCTCTCCTCCAGCGTCACAGGGACCTCCTATACTGATTAGTCAAAGAACCAAAACCTGCCTTTTGCTTTTGTATCTTAAACACTTCCTATCAGCAACTACTAATCCTGCTTAGAGTTGACACTTTGCTCCTCCACTAACCCCTCCACCTCTGGCAACTAAGTAAGATGTAAAAGACATAACTGTGCAGCTCCTTTTACACCCTCCCTTGTAGTTGTCGTATGTGCTACATCTCCATCTTTGAAAACTCTACCAGATGATGTTATAATTTTTGCTTTTGACAATTCATAGTTATGAGGAACTTAAGAGTGGAAAAAATGCCTTCCATGATACATTACTTTGTTCAGCACTGCTATAACCCCAGATTTTTGTTAGATGACCTCAGAGGTTATCCTTCCCATGGTAAGGACAGGGAAATGATGCCCAGCTCAGAGAAATTAAGAGATTTGTTCTAGTCCCCTTTTATAAGTGCTAAAACTGTGTTTTATACCCAGACCTTTGAAGTCAGGTTTCCAAACCCAGTATTCATTTCAACATACTACAGTGTTTCTCTTGTAGCAGGTGTGTGAGCTTGCTTTAGGGGGCAGCACAGAGGAGGACATGTTATTCTACTGAGAGTCTTGAGGGGGGAGAATCCAAGAATCCCCAAGTGTACTCAGCAGGAAGTGGCAGCCATGAGGGTGGGGAAAACGGCTTGATAACTGGAATCTACTGGAAGAACAAAAGGTTTGCTCCTACCAGGGAGTGGGTTTTGCTTGGGTAAGGAGACTCTATGGCCCAAATAAGAAAACACCTGCATGCTCCCAGCCCCACATATGGTGTCAGGCACTGCCCTTACTCCATGCCCCTTGGTGGTAGTGGGGTGCAGGCAGGTGCAGGTCACAGGAAGCTTCTTTCACCCTCAACAGCAACTGTTCTTCAAGGGTCCTCAGTATGCAAAATGGTCTGACTTTATTTTTCTGGACCATTCTAGGAGAAGAAAAGCCTGACTTGGCAATGGGAAGGGGGAGGAGGTACTATGGGTGAGAAGGGCCTTAACCTTGCAGGAATCTGAGCTGCAGCCTGAGCATGGTGGCAGGGGCAGAGGGAGGGGACAGAGAACTGATGGGATGACCACCACAACTGAATGTCCCACGTTTTGGGACATTTCCTAATTCCAATATTTTGGCTCAGAAAACTTGGGGCTAAGTATAAGAAAGCAGCAGGTGTAGCCAATGGCCTTGGTGTGAATCCCTAATTCACCGATTGTTCTGTGGTCCTAGGCAAGTTAATTAACCTCTCTAGGCCCCTTTGCCTCACCTGTAAAATGGGGATGATAGTACTCTCCCTGGTGAGCTTCCTGTGGCACTTGGTAGGGGCAGCTTCATCTTAGATTTATCCAGACTGGACGCTATTTGTGGGCTAGGACTTTGCACCGCCAGTGACTAGCACAGTATCAGACTTACTGCAAGTGCCACTCAACACATAGTTGCTGGCCACAGTAACTCTAGGGAAGCAGCAGGTGTTAGTGGATTCTTCAGTCAGACCTGAGTTCAAATCCCATATTCACTATTTATTCATTGCGCCAGTCACTTAATTTTCTTCCACCTCAATTTCCTTGTCTGTAAAGTGGGTTGATTTGAGAACATGCCTATAGGTTGTTGTGAAGATTAAAAGAGGAAATACATGGTAGTAAACAATTGAGAAATCACAGCTGCGATTATAGTAGATGGGCATGAGGGAAAGCACTAAATGAGGAGTCCGGTAGCCAGCACCCAAGTTTCCTGATCTGATAAATTACCAGCCCTCTGATCCTGGACACATCAACTAAACTTAACCTTTCTGAGCCTTGTTGTCTTTTCCGTCACATAGAGATGTTGATGCTACTCGTATTGCCTCAAGATGGTTGTATAGTTCAGATGAGGTGATACATGGGAAAGTTTGACATCCATGAAGCGTTAGCCAAATATAAAGACTGATTATACTTTGACCCCTGTTGCCTTAACCACCTCTGTCCTCTACGGCATGTCAGAATCCTCACTAAGCGACCCTAATGGTTCAGTCAAATTCCTTTCCTTTCCTGAAAGTCTATTTCACAAGACTGTGCTGCCCCCCGGTGGGTGTTATTACCAGCTTGCAAAGAATTTTCCTGGGAAACATTAAGCGTCTTGGCTTTATGTGCTGATGGCCATATAATATCTGGGAGTTCCAGCTATGAGTGGCGGTCCTTGGTTTACCTTCTAGCCCTCTAGGGCAGTGGTTCTAAAATGTGGTCCCTGCCACCAGCAGCAACATCACCTGGGTGTTTGTTAGAAATGCAGACTCTCAGGCCCTGCCCCAGACCTAGGGGATCAGAAACTCTGAGGGTGGGGCCCAGCACGTGTGCTGAGACAAGTCCTCCAGACCGCTGCGCACTGAAGTTTGAAAACTACTACTGTTCTAGGGACTCCAGGATTTCAGAACTGCAAGGGAGGGGCTAGAGAAGAGGCGGGAAGGGTGGAGACTGAGTTGTGCAGCTGCCTGGGGTGTTAAAAATGTTAAAACTGCAGAAGATTTTAAAGAATGGTAGAACAATACCCATACACTTGTCACCAGATTTACTAGTTGTTACCATTTTGCCACATTTCCTTCATCTCTTCTACGTTTTTTTTTATGTTGAGTCATTTGAAAGAAAGCTGCAGAAATCATCACACTTCACTCCCAAATATTTAGCAGGTGCTATGTAAAAGTAAGGAATGTCTCCTACATAGCCCCAGCACCATCATCACAACTAAGAAAACTAACAATAATTTCACAATACCTAATCTATATTTTATTTTCAGGTTTTTCCAATTGTCTCCAAAATGTTTTTTATGTTGGTATGCATGTGTATTTTAAATCTGAGTTTAAATCTAATCAAGGTTTATTCATTGTATTGAGTTGTTATGTCTTCTTAGTATGTTTTAATCTAAAACAGCCTACTGTCCTTACTTTTCCTTTTTTTTAAACTGACGTTGACTTATTTGAAGAGTCCAGGCCAGTTGTGCTGTAGAACATCCCACAGCTGGATTTGTCAGATCATTTTCTCATGGCTGGATTTGGGTTAGACAATGGTGATGTTGTGTGTTTCCTATCACATCATAACAGGGGGCTCCTATTGTTGGGGTATATCTTAATCTCTTAAGGGTGCTTGTGAGAGAATCAGCTAGAAGTTTTTTTAGATACGGATTCTTGGGCTACACACTTGGAGTTTCAGTTTCATTGGCCTGGGGTGTGCTCAGTACATTCACATTATTCAAAAGCTTCACAAGATTTCTCCTGTGTGGCCATGGTTGAAACCCATGGGAGTATAGATTTCTGGTTTCTCTCTCTTTTATGAATTTATATTGTCCATCATACATTTTAAAGCCTCCATCCCTAAGTAACAGCAACTGGAGCAGAGCTCCCAAGTCCCTCTGCTTCTTTATCACTTCCTAAAACCTCCTCCAGCCTCCTCCCACCTTCAGTGAGATCCTGAGAAATGACTCATTCCAACCCTATTGCCCCTGGGCCACAGACTCAGCAGCCAAGCCGGATGTGTCACCATTGTGGGTGGATTGTGATGGGGCTGACCATGGGCGTGGGGCAGGTGTCAGGGAGCGTGGAAGGAACTCTTCCTGAGCATGAGAGGTGGAACTGGCACAACCTACCCAATAGGGGGAGGAGGAGGAAGCTAATGTAATCTGACCTCCTCAACTTTCTTCCTATGGCCGGGAGAGACATTTCTGGAAAGATCAGACTGATTTTGAAAATAGGAATTTGAAGATACTTGACACTTCATATTGCAACAGATCAGTTAGTGACAATTTTTACCATCCCAACATTTGTGTTTTCCCTCTCCCTCTCTCTCTCACAGACATACACATACACACACACACACACACACCCCACACTGAGTTTATGGCATGTATTGATTTATAATCTCTACTTCGGTGGAGAAGATAATAAAAGTATAAGTGAACTTTAGAGATGCTAATATTAGCAAGAATGGAAAAGAGGAAAGAGAAATCATAATCTTGGCCTCCTTTGGAGCTGGGGACTAGGAGCAAGGTACAAACAGTTGGCAGGGGGGTGGCTGGGAGGCATGGGAATTTGATCAAAGCAGGGAGCTTTGCAGGAGCAGCCACGGAGGGGAATTTGCCCCCCTGGATTGTGTGAAAGAGACTTGATAAGGAAGTATGGAGTGGAATGGCAAGGGAGGAGCTGCAGGGGATGAAGACAGAGGAAGGAAGCTGTGGAAATGCTCCCAAACCCAGCGAGTTTGACAGTGTCTTTTTAGGGCTAAAGTTCAGGCTGATCAACCGAGAATCAAAACATGGAGGTCACTGCGCTAGGCTAGGTCAGGCATGATCTGACTGACGGCTGCTGTGCTCAGTCCTGCCTGGTGCTCCTGAGCTGGAGCAAGAAGCAGCCCATGGGGCCAGGCTGGCTGGCACCACATCAGGCTAAGCAGGTAGTGTGAGTCCTCATGATGGAGGGGTGGGGAAGGAGGAAGACATGATCCTTTATAGTGTTCCTGCAGCTCTTGCCTCCCCACATCGGCCCCCTCTTGCCTCACATAACATGCATGGGTGCCCTTGGAAATGTCAGAGCCCACCAAGAATCTTCAGAATGTGCCACCTTGTCGTGTATTCACGTATATGTGCTCACACATGCACACACACCATACATGTAAAGACACATGAACACTGTGTTAGGACTCAGGGGCCTAGCGGGTCCTGTCCCGTTCTGCCACTGCCTAGATGTGTCACCTTGGGCAAGTTGCTTTACCTCTCTGGGCTACAGTTGCCGTCTCTGAGAGAGAATGAAGTGAGGTGGTTCCTGGGATCAGAGAATGTCAGAGTTGAAAGAAAAGTCAGAAATCATCTTCTTCCCTCTCTTCATTTTACAGATGCTCTATCAGAGATTAGAAGGGGCTCAGAAGCTATGTCAAGACCCCTTCCTTAGACCAATGGGGAAACTGAGGCCCATCTAGAGAAAGGAAGTGGCTTATCCTGGGACACTTTTATCCATGGGCCATGCCCCAGGGAGCCAGGAGACTATCTCCTCAGAAATCTCTGTGTAGTCTCATTCCCTTTCAAATTTCCAAAGCCAAACTGGAGAGGAAGAAGGTGGGGGGTAAGCCCTGAATAAACAAGAACAGGTGAGGTAGGAAAGTAGACACTGGCAATTTTTGAGGTAAAGTGGCAGGAGGTGTGAGACCGTGCGAGTGTGTGGGGCACGCTGCCTCTATCTCTACGTCTTCCTTGGGAGCCTACATGAGAGCAGCTCTGCGAGTGCGTGTATGCTGGGTAGTGGGGGCAGTGTTTGTTATGCCCGGGTACCAAGTAGTGTAATTGTGAAGTTGTGCAAGGGTCTGATGTTACCATGTTTCAAATTGCTTGAGGTTGCAGTTTTAACTTTTTAAATAGTTTTGTAAACCCCTGAAAAATATTGAGTCCACATTGTTTTTGTTGAGTTCTCAATCTAAGCCACCCAGCTCAAATAAGAATGTTTAATTTAGAGTTCCCCAGAGTAGGTTCCAGGGAGCTTTAGTGTATTTCACAGAGTGGGGGAAAAATGTTTGGAAAACATTGGGATTGATCAACGCAGGCAAATTTCTTTACTAAGTGTAAGCCTCAGGGCCTTCAATTTTGTGAGCGTAAGGTGAGGATGTGGTCTGCAGCATCCCTCAAACGCCTGGATCATGGGTCCTGTTCCTTAAGACTTAATATCTCAGGAAGCCAGAATTATGGACCACTCCTGAGCACTGTTAAAGACATAGATGTTCTTAAGTCATAACTTTTTAAAATTTTTAGTATGAAAATCTTTACTCATGCAATTGATTTTAAGCAACATTAAACAAAGACTATTCAAAGATGATGATTTTAAGTGAACTTAAAGTAAAAGACTCAATTCCATAATTTTTCAATGATTCATAACATTTGTCGTGAAAGCATAGCATGTGCTTCTTTCACTGTCATTCTTCTGATTTTGCAGTTTTATGCCTGATGTCTTTTCTTTTACTTTTTAACTTGGAAACGTAACATGTATATTTAACCTAAATTCTCAAGCTAATATCTTCATTCTTCTCCCAACCAGCTGAACATAGACTGTCAAGGCTATGCCAAAGTGTGGTTTAGACAGAGCATGTTGTATGTCTTGGCCCCACATGTTTCATGAGTCCAAGGTCAATTTTGTGCAGGTCCACCTGCCCCAGTCATAAGAATGTCCTAATTTATAAATGTGTTTTTCTAAGTAAGTTAAGGTAGTTGAGCCAATAATAGATTTTAATTCCTCCACTAGGTTCTTAAAATGAAAAAATGTCAGTGGGATTTAAGCAGCTCTCCTCCTGCCAACTTTTAAACCTTGGGGAAGAGAGGCTGTTCAGTTTGGAATTAGGCCAGGCTGTATATGACAGTAAACCTAAAATAACAGTGGGCTATACACATAAGGGTTTTATTTTCTCACATCAAAGAAGTCTGGAGGTATACAGTTCAAGGTCCATGCTCCTCAAGATTCAAGCTCCTTTTATATTTCTGCCCCTTTGTCCTGGCTTGTGACTGCTATCCTCAGTGAAAGTTACGTTACTCCCAGAAAGCAGGACTATAAGAAGGAGGAGGGGGAAGGGGGTTGCGGCTGCCTTTACTCTGCCTCCCAGGAAGTCCCAAACAGCACTTTCTCTTACATCTTATTGCCTAGAAAGCTAGCTGCAAAGGAGCTGAGAAATGTCGTCTTATTCCAAAAGGCAACAATCCCAGCTAAAAATCAGGGTTCTGTTACTAAGGAAGAAAGTTGGATAGTGGGGTAAGCAGATAATAACCTGTGCCCTATGTGAGACTGGTTCTGTCGATGTACAGAATCGTCGAGGGTTCAGAGAAAGAGAGCACTCTTTAAGGGCTGAGATATGGTGACCACCTCGAGTAATAACACAGAGATGATGTCCTCAGACAAAATCCTGTTTCTTCACTTTTTCCTGGAGGGAAGAGATGGGGCTCTCCATGGCTGAACAGTGCTCCAAGAGCAGGTACATCCATTCCAATGGAAAGAATGCAAGGCCATGGCACCTTCTGACTTGCAGAAATAGGGAAATGGAGGGTCTGGGCAAGGGCAGGTGTATGGAGGGTTGAAGTGGACCTAGATGATTTGTGAGATTTCTTTTTAATTTTAGACTGTGCATTTGGCAAATCCCCTTTCCCCCTTTTAAGCCCTGGGTGTTAAAGACTGCTTAAAATGTATTGGCACAGGAAGTTAGGCCAGGGGGAGCTGAAATGGGCTGTGTGTAAATCACTGAAGTTGTCCTACATTTTGCAAGGGCTTCCACCCAGAGGTTGGAGGGATTCCCAGGAAATTCAGTCAGAAACACGTTAGAGTCTTCTGTCTGCTCTTGAGGGCTGACTTGAGTGCTGGAGGCTTCCTTCCTTAGCAGGCCTAGTTGGATGAGATAAAAGTGCTCTTTTGAAATCTCAAGGAATAGGATTAGTTGAATTATAGAATTTAATCATGGGGTTAAAATACAAGAATAGGAGCTTTCGGATTCTTTTCTAGATTCAGTAAGGCATTGCACACAGTTGGTGGTTGCTTTTGTGGCATTTTAGGATAAATATGGGTTTAAAACTCAGCTCTACCACTTACTTGCTATTTGACCAGGTGCAAGTTCCTTAACCCTCCTGTGCTTCAGTTTCCCCACTGATTATTGAGAGGACTCGATGAAATAATGTGTGTGTGGGTGTGTGGGTGCAATGCAGGTTTTACTGTAGTTGTAATAATATTGTACTGATTCTCTTGAATCTTATTTTCTTTACTCAATGCCATATTGTAAACGTTTTCCATGTTTTTACATATCTTCCCAATACCAATATTTCTCTAATAACTTTCATAGTTTTGAACATTGAAGTTAGATATTTAACTGCTTCTAGGTTCTCTTGGTGTGAAAATCTTTTTTTCATATTATTCATTTGACTGGATTTTAGAAATTGAATTACTGATTTAAGGATATTTGGATACATGTTGCCAAATTATTTTTCCAAAAGTCTTCATTTAATTTATTCTACCACTAGCAATGTAAGAAAGCACATTTTGCCATTCTTGAGCATTTCATAAGCCATATTTATATCATAAGGAATGCATATTATATAATTCACAACATGATAACTTTATATATGAAAAATGGGACCTTGGTTTTAAACTCTGCATGTCTTTTATGACTAATGAGATTGTATGTTTTTCAAATTTGTTTCCTAGTTCTAGTTCCATTTTTGTAAATTGTCTGTCTAGTATGGCTGCTGCCCATTATTCTGTTGGGTATTAGCAAGCAGAACGTCTCCAACATAGATTCAGTTTGGTGTCCTGGCTGTGAACATGACTGCATGTGTGTTGTATGTGAGTGTGTGATTGTGTTCAACTGTCAATGTGTGCTTTTTGGCTAATGTACAAAACACTGAGTGTGCTGGAGATGTGTGTGGACATTGTGTGATGAGATCTTAACCCATGTATTTCTCCTTGAAGAGTCTTCAGTCAGAGCTGGAGAAAAGTAGAAGTGAGAGAATTCCTTTGAGAACTAGGTACAAAGGCTTGGAGTTAGTCATGAAATCAGCATCTTCCCTTTTGGATTGTGTCTCTAATATGCTAATTTCTACCCCTTCTCTCCTCCTTATCCCCCCTCATTTTACTTGAAGCTGCACTGTCCCTAGACTCATCCATGGCCAGTTGGCACCACTTCTCCTAGGGTTGTCTGAGATGGTCTGAGGTCTGTATGCTTCTGCAAGTGCCTGCAGGACGTGCCCACCGTTTCCCAGCAAGTCAGTCTCCTCGTCTGCATCCTGAACCCAGAAACTTGAGCTCTAGGAGACACTTGTGGGTGGTGGGGGTGAGGGGAGGGCCTGGGGAAAGACTGGGTGATGAGGGTCACCAGGGCCTTGGGGAAGAGAAAGAGTGACACCAGCTTCATCCCTTCAGAAGGGATCTCTGCCATGCAGATGCTTGGAAGTATAAGGCTTTCAAAGCCCCAGAGATGACCCTACCTGTGACTTAACTCTGAGCAAACCTGAGGTAGGTGGAGATCTGTCTGGACTACAAGGGGAGCAGCCTGGCCTTTGCTGGTGCTGAGACAGGAGCACACATCTTCATTTTTTTCAGCCAGTTTTCCTGGGGAAGTTTTTCCCTTCTTTTGGGGATTGGGGGTTCAACTCACAATGTATCCCTGAGTACAGACTGAGTCCTGCCTTTGTATGTGTGTTGCAGAGTGGGGGCGCTGAGAAGAGAGGGGCTGACACTTCCTAAATGCCAGAAGGAGCTGCTGTGACTCTAGAATAGTCAGGTCGGTGGCTCCCCCCCCCCATCCCACTCCAGGCTTTGCACTGGCTTCCCTCCCCCTCTCTTCATTTCCTGACAGCTTTGCCTCTGTGCCTGATGTTTGCATGCCCCCTCCTCCATTTATGTATCCTGGATCCTCACTCTCCCCTTCCTCCCATTTCCATTTACAAATGAAGAATTTGAGGCACAGAGAAGGTAAGCAACTTACCTGGCTACATGGCTACAGTTTAGAGCCCAGTCTGTCAGGGTCCCCTAAGTCACAATGAGCGCCTATGCCCACCCCACACTCCTCCCATCTCTGGACCCTGCCTAATCCCTGGAGAGAGCTGGGCAGGGAACTTTGCCAGGATTTCTTGGGTGTTTTAATGGAACAGGGGTGCGTTTGATAAAGGATGATGTGTCTTTTTGGGGGGTGGGAAAGAGGTTACAGTTTAACTAAATTCTTAGGGAGCAAAGTCTGTGAAGGACTGGGATGGGGGTAGATGCAGGGCAGAGGTGCTGAGAAGCCCCCAGCTTTGAGGAGGTGGCTGTCTTTGATTCCAAAACCACTGAGGAAGAAAGTCATCACCAGTCCTTGGTAGCCCTATGTGGGCATCCTCTTCCTCACCCTTTCTTCCCTAGGGGGAGGAATTCTAGTTCCACAGCTTGCCTGGGCTTTGGGCTTGTGGTTCAGGAGAATATAGAGCCAGGCGGAATCTCTTGACCACAGGACTTCATTTCCTGGTGACTTGAGTCTTTAGGCCTGGATGCTGTTCAGAGTCGAAGCAATCAAAACCTTGGGACTTGAGGGGCACTCCACAGAATTCAGCTTTAATAATTAGAAGGTATGACACTAGGGGCATGGTTAAATGAATTCAGGTATGAAAGACTGTGTGTAAAAAGATCTTTGAGAGGTACTGTTAAGTGAATAAAACAAGTTGTAGAATAAATTAAAAAATACAAGCCTGTTTATGTAAAAAACAGGAACAAAAAGACAGTTTTCCTCCAAATGCACATGAACAAAACTGTACCTAAAGGTCAGGAGGATGTCACACTCAACTGATGCTGGTGGCTGCCTCTGGAAGAGTGTGTGTGAGGGCCAACTGGGCCTTGCACTTTGCTTGGTTCAAATTTAGAAGATCATTATACATTTTTTGTGTAACCAGGAAAAAAAAAAGACAAGTTGGTTTGAAAATCTAGGATCTGAATCTTTCTACTCACCTGGGGCAAAGGGTTGCCCTGGGCTAGAATGCCTGTAATCACTGGCTTAGTCCCAGTTCATCATGTGCTTTAGAATTCCAGCAAACCAGTAAGGTTCACTGTGAATATCAAATGAGATATGAATATGCTTTTGCAAAAAAGTGAGAGACAAGTGTAAAGTAGAGGTATTAAACTATTCTGGGCCATTACATTCTTGCCCTAGTTCCCAAAGTGAAGGTGGGAAGGAAGGAAAACACAGTTTATTGTAGGACAGACACTGTTCTAAGCACTTCTCCTGCATTACTTGCACGTACCATAACCCTATGAAGTTGATATTATTATGAGCCTCCCCATTTCACAGCTGAAGAACTAAAGACTTTTAGGTAATTTCTCATGGTCATTCGGCTAGCAAGTTACAGTAAGAACTTGAACCCAGGCCCTCTGCTCCAGAGTGCTGTTATCAATTGCAATAACATGTTGAAGCACCCTGACATACATTCATTAGCCACATATACATGTATGTGTGTATATATAATGTATGATATATGTTAATATATTATATATTCACTATCCCTTTCTTGCAGCAGTTCCAAGGAAGCTGAGATTTAAACCTCCAAGAACGAATATTCACATATCACGAATATTCATCAATCCTAAACACCACTGACTTCTTATTATATATTTGTGCCAGGCAGGGGCTAACATTTCTGAGCATTTACCGTGTGCAAGACACTCTTCTAGCTGCTTTACGAGTATTTATGCACACACTTTATGCAGGTACATCTCTCCATTTTACAGATGAGAAAAGCGCACACAGAGAGTTTAAATAACTTGCCCAATGCAAAGATATCCTCAAAGGTATCCTTAGTCCAATGTGGGAGAAACGAAATAACGCAGTAAATGCTGCAGTGTGGATATTTACAAAGTTCCAAAAGCGTTCAGAGGATCAATCCCTGCAGGGGAAGGCGTGACATTCTGCGGGAGATCTCTGAAAGGTGGAGGCGAACGCGTTTCAGGCATGAGGAAGTCGCTGGGATGAACGCCTGAGAACCCGGTCTGCAGTTCTGGGTCAGATCCGAGCCCCATGCCCCCTGCAGCGCAAGCCAGAGAAACCCGGCGGCCCCATTCCCAGGCCGGGGTCTTCCGCAGACACCGGTCCTACAAATCCCAGCGGGGACCAGACCTGAGCCCCTGCCCTGGCTACGTGACCGCCAGCGGCACATCGCGCTCCTGATAGGCTGAAATCGTAAGGGACCGCCTCGGAGGGTAGAGCGACGATTGGTGGAAGAGATAAACGCCTGAGGGGACTGTCGGGATTGGTTGCCGCCTTCTCCGCCTTAGGCGGGTCGGCAGAGACTCCTCGCCTAGGGGATTATTTGGGTAGAAACATATGAAGCCCCCTCCTTCTCTGGAGACCTCCCGGCATGATTCCCCCTGAGAGACTCAGCCAGTCACCGACCACGGCCATTCCCGCGGAGAGCGGGGCGCCGTCTGCGCAGCTTCTGATTGGCTGTTGCGGGATGGGGGCGGGCCCAGAGGATCCAGCGCCGCGTGAGGAGGGCGCCCTGCTTTCCCGAAGTATCTCCAGCCCGGGCGCGACGATGCCCCCAAGTGGTCTGTAGGAGTTTGCTTTGCCTGGCATTAGTCTTCAAGTCCATGACGTTCATATGTATGAAGACGGGACTTGGAAAATCTGTACATCAGAGTGTTGCCCACAATTTACATCACTCTTTTAGTCACTGTCTTTTTAAGCCCCGGTTGGTACTGGAAAAGATCTTAACACTATAATCATTAACTCTCTGGTTTATTGGAATATGCTTTAAGTTGACTCTAGTGTTGAACAGTATTCTGAAGGCAGGGCACACAGAATGAATGTTCTGATGGAGCAAGACAAGAGTGTCAGGGGTCCAAAAGGAAAGGACCTAAGTCAATAGTGCTCTAGGGTGAGGCTGTGATGGGGCCAATGGTGGTGAGTTGTGTGGTGCTGTTGGGTGTTTGCTGGTTGGGAGCAAGACAGCCTGGAGCCTTTGCGAGTCATGGAAAGAGCACTGGACTAAGACTCAGAGACTTGAGCTCTGGCTATAATGCAATTCCTCCCTGGCTGTGTGACCTTTGACAAGTCATTTATATTTTTTGAGAATTGATTTCCTTGTTAGTAAAATGGAAATGGAATAAGATTCTCTTGTATAATGCCTGGTACATAATAAGCACTCTATAACCACTAGTGATTATTAATTTCTCTTCAAAAGTATGTTGTGAGGATCATGGAAAAAATAATCCAAGAGTCACGGGTGCCTGAGATCATCAAATGAACAGCTCAGAGTTTGGAAAGGGAGTCCACTTTTCCTTTCTATTCCACTTTTTATTTATCTCCTCTTCTGTTCCTAACTAATAGTCTATTCATCAGGGCAAGAGACAAAAGTGACCCAGTTTAACAAGGCCTTCTTAGTTCTTTGGATGCCTCCCTCCTCTACCATAAATTTGACCATCTCTCATCATCTGCCCCTCATACAGAGTACTTCAAAAATTTAATGGAAAAATGGAATTAAAAGACAATATAAATCTTTCCATGAACTTTTTGAAGACCCTTTGTATAGTGGGGAAGGGGTAGGATTGACACTCTTTCCTATTAATTATCCAACAACTATTTTTGGTGTGATTATTATATTCTGACCAATGGGGGCCTATATTTCTCCCACTCTGAAGATGTATGTAGAGTTATTTCTCAGTTAAAAATGAAAATAGGCAGATTTTTTTTTTTATTTAGAAAACCTGGGGTTTTTGTGTTGGGCAGACTTACATTTGAATCTGGTTCTTTATTATGTGATCTTAGAGTACATGCTTGTTTTCACAGTTTCCTTATCTATAAGATGGGGAATGTTACTCAATAGTCAAAAGGAGTGAACTATTGATAAATGCAATAATATAGATGAATCTCAAAACAATCATGTCTGGTATAAGATACCAGACACAGAAAGCATACAGCGTAGTTATATAAAATTTCAGAAAATGCAAACTAGTTTGTGTGTCAGAAAGCAGTTCATTGGTTGTCTGGGGCCAAGTAACTAGGGGGGCAGGAGGGAGGATTACAAAAGGGCACAAGGAAACTTTTGGGGGTGATGCATATGTTCATTATTGTGGTGATGGCTTCACAGGCATATACATATACTTCAATAAACCTGTTAAAATGGGGATAATAAAACCTATTTGTAAATAGCTGTGATGTTTTAATAAAGAAAACATATAAAAGTGCAAGGAACACAGCAGGCAGTCAATAAGGGGCACATATGTTCCCTCTATTTTCACACATTTTTGAAAAAACAGCATCAAGGTGTCAGTTTTAGTATCATATATTTATATGACAAGGTCTATAAGTGGGTGCCAACACTGTAAGTAATGCAGGGTACAATTTTTCCTGCTTCTTTTGAGATTATGGGTATATTATTATAAAGATTAAATGATACAATCATGTAAGGAACTTTCAATAGTGCTGCACAAGTAGGCAAGCACTCAATAAATATTATTTGTTGTTTTTGCTACTATTATCAGTGCTCTGAGTTAGATGGATGGCACAGAGTGAGTTATCAGTAAATATTGGTTGTAATTATAATTATTTTCATTATTAGATTGGATGGGCGAGAAAGACTTGCTAAAAGATCAAGGAAATTGATTTCAAAAATAATTTGCCTGTGTTTGGGATTCCTTGATGGGGTTGAATTTTTGTATTTGGTGCCAAATTGTGTCAGGAGCAATCTGGGAGAAATTTGGTTAATGTCTTCTGAAGGAATATGATAACTTATGATTATCAATACAGATAATATTAAAGGCAATAAGTGCATTTACAGTGATGAATAAATTCAGATGGGATTAAATGGTCCCTAGTCTTAACAAAGTGGTACTAACATTTGGGAGACATCACCTTAGTGTCAGACATAAGAATCTTCTGAGAAACTTCTTAATGCAAGTTTGTGGGACTTACCTATAAAGATTCTGACTCAATGGTTCTAGGATGGGCCAGGAATCTGCATTTTAATACGTACACCCACTTGACTTTGATGCAGGTGGAATCCGTAGATCACACTTTGAGAAGCACCTAGTGTATGATATTGGGACCTTGGACAGTTCTCAGTGAACTTGGACCAGGGCTTTCAGTACCGGGGACAGCGCCCAGCATCGCCAACTTCACTCCATACACTGTGGGACCCGCCGCCCAGCATCACTTAAGACTACACTTTTGGAAACTGAAAGTTCTGCTTCCTGATGGAGAATAAGGAGAAGGTGTACATGGTGCACCGCACAGGAGAAAATATTCTATCTAAGCCGAGTGCTTAACTTGGAGACTCTGGGGCAATGGGGGCACAGGTAATCTTCAGAAAGTCTGAGACCCTCCTAAAATTGTATGTAAAGTTGTGAGGAAGCTTATGTACATATATTTTAGTGGATGGGGAAATTAACTTTTTTTCTTTTACTTGAGGATGAATATATTCTGGATCAGGTAATTTATGTACTTTTATGTACAGTGTGTGTACTTTGATAGAACTCTTAAGATTTCTGTGGGTGGCTAGAGAATTTTGTTTAAATTCTTCTTTGTTATTCAGACACCTAATAGATATCTGTATCACTTCAAGTATGACAACATCAGTAAAAAATATACAAAGTATCTCTGAAGGTGTCACCTCTGACATCACAAGTCATAATGTGAAGAACTCTCAAGTGCTGTGATTGAGGACTATTAAAGTTGGTACAGAATTGGATATATCTCATCTTGGATCATCTGGGAATTCTATATTTCTAAAATAACTGTCTTATTATAAGTCATAGTTAATGTGACAAATGACATTATTTGGGTGATTAAGGAGTTTTCTTTCATATATCACTTGATCTCTAAATGTTCTTATCCTTGATAGCTTTAAAAATACACAAGTCAGTGATTATGGAGTGTTGAGTTAGGTAACATTTGCAGCAGGTCAAACTATCTTTAGAGACAAGGTAATCACCACTAATAATATTTCATTTAAAATACATTTCCAGGCTGGCTGATAAGCTCAGTTGGTTGAGCATGGTACGGATAACACCAAACTCAAAGTCCAGGGTTTGATCCCTGTACTGGCCAGCCACCAAAAAAAAAAAAAAAAAAAAAAAAAAAAAGAAAACCCAAAACATTTCCAAAGACAATCCATTTAATTGCAAGCAAATCATCCCACATTCATCATCTGTGGCCTGTCTGATGGTAATCTGTAGCTTGATATTCTAATGTGCATAATATATATGCAAGGAGAAAGTCATTCTCTCAAAGACATAGCTGATTTGAATTATGTCTTAAAATGTGTTGTTCTTTGACTATGGAGAAGACTCTCTAGAGTCAGTGCAATAAAACACGGGCTATTCCAGTCATAGAGAGGAGGAAGCAGAGCTATTAATATGTTCATCATATTCCCAGGAGACTAAAGGTATGATTTTGGGAGGCAGATTGTGTCATTGACCCTGCATTTTTCATTGTATGAGAAACAGTGAGATAGAAATTATTCACTTAAGGATCTAAATACCTCAGCAAACTTCATGAACTATCTGTGCTAATTTCAGAGTAAACATAGCTCAGGAAGTTTGTTTTCTTGGCTTCTATGACACCAGCTTCTCATGTATGATTCCAATTCACTAGAGTCTCCCTTTCAATCTCTTTACTGGATTGATTTCCTAGGCTCTTTCCTGGGCCCTATCTTCACTGTCTGCCTGGTAGATTTCATTTAGTCCCATAACGATAATACCATTTACATGCAGATGACTCCCAAATGTAAATCTCCACTCTTGACCTTACCTTGAGCTGCAGGCTCATAAATCAAACTGCCTACTTGATGTCAGACTTCCTACCTGACCTGGATGTCTAATAGGCATCTTACATGTAATGGGCCTGAAACAGAATTTTTTGTTTTCTGCTTCCTCCCCGCAACCCCAAATTATTCTTCTCCTAGTCTCTTCCTCAGAAAATGGCACCACCTTTTCTCAGTTTCTTAAGATAAGATTTCATTCTTTTTCTTCTATGTTACATCCAGTTCATCAGTATTATCTCCAAAATATATCCTCAATACGTTCACCTCTTTCCATTTCTACAACTATCACCTACAGGTTAAATAATCAACATCTCTCCTCCGGACTGTTTTAATGGTCTCTTAGCTATTCTCCCAGCTTCCTTTTTTGTCCCCCTCCAATCTTTTCTCCAAACAATAGCCAAAATAAATGATGAACCGATCATATCAATCCTCTTCTTAACACTTACCAATGGCTTCTCGCTGAACTTATTGTAAAATTCACACTTCTTTCTTTCCATGGCCTTAAGACCCTCTGTGATACGGTCACGTCCATATCTCAAATGCATCTTCTCACGTCTCTCTTCCTACTCTGCTCCAGTCACATCAGCTTTCTTTCGGTTACTTCTACACACCACATTCATCCCTGCCTCAGAGCTTGTGCACTTGGTGTTTATTCTGCCTGGAACATTTTCAATATTCAGGTTTCAGCTCAAATATTATTTGCATAGAGAGAACATATTCACGACAGAGAAATCATTCATTTATTTTCTTTTCCAGTTACTATCTACTATGGGTTAAATGTGTCCCCCAAAGGTTCATGTGTTGGAAACTTGACCCCCACTGTAAGAACATTAAGAGGGTAGGAAATCCAATTATGGTATTTGAAAGGTGGGGCCTTTGAAAGGTGACTGGATCTGAGGACTGTGCCCTAGTGAGTGGATTGATCCATTCATGGAGTAATAAGTTGATGGTTCAGTGGGTAGTAATGGGCATGGGTCTGACGGCTTTAAAAGGAGAGCAGGTGAGGATGTTAGCTTGCCACAGGCCTGTGTAGGGTTTTCACCAAGAAGAAGGCCCTCAGCAGGTGTGTTCCCTGGACTTTGAACTTCCCAGCCTCTGAAAATATAAGAAATAAATTTCATTTCTTTATAAATTACCCAGTTTCAGTTATTCTGTTATAAGCAACAGAAACAGACTAATACACTATTTCTCATGTACCTTTACTTCATTTTCTTCTTAGTATTTATCCCTTATTGGGTACAATTTTTATATGTCACATATTCAGACAAGCAAAATAAATGGGAAATGTCCTTGTTTTTTAATAATAATCAGAATAAGCTAACTGTTGTCATAAATAGTCTCAAATCTCAGTGGCTTAACGCAATAAAGTTGGTTTTCTGTACCTGCCACAGTCCCAGGTGGGGCGGGAGATTATGGGAAAGGGAGACAAGAAGGGAGTTTCTGATCTGCTGCTACTTCCTGTCCACTCCAGTCCCTTCTGAGTAGTTGAAGACTTCTGTCTCTGCTGCCATCAGTCACTGAGGTCCTCACCTCACCCTGCTTTCTGTTCACCAGGTCTGTGTCAGTCAGCTAGGGTCCTTTTTGTTCAAGGTGCGTTGCCTTTCCTGGTTCTTTGGTGTTCTCTCAGTCAACTCTGTACCCTTCCTAGGGTTAGAGAAAATGTTCTGATGCTCTCCTGTACCATTCTGTGCTGAAGGAGACTTGGGTGGAGGCTGGAGGACAGCTATTTTGGGCTGTCTTTCAGCCTGAACCTGCCAGCCTTCATTCTGTTCTTCTGGGTCCACTCCCTGCTATATTATGTGAGGTTGTGAGAAATTCTCTGCTCTCAGATTCCTGAATCCTACTTGGGGACTCCATCACCACTGAACCAGAGTTTCTTTTCATGGAGGGGACAGGAGGAAGTGACTGTCTTTTAGGAAGCATTACCAGTAATTTTCTCTCTTATTTTTATGTCTCAATTTTGAAGCTCTTTTCTTCAGTTCAGAAAGGCCTTTGATCTCCTCTCTGTGTGGTGAGAAAACTAATATCTCATCTATTCTACTTCCAAAATGTGTTTATGGATAAACTCATACTCTCTTCTTCCAGGCTTTGGATTCTTGACATGCAAAGCCAAGTTTTTTGAAATTATACAAAACAAGGCAGAGCAAAGCAAAGCATTTCCTCTTGAACATCTTGATTTTCAAAACTATTATCTCTTCTATGAATGAAAAATAATCTATTTACACAAAGCTGCTGAGAGCAATGTCAGTAGAAAGAGATTGCTGTTTCTTCAAGGTCACAAGGAAGTGTGGGGTTGGAATGGGGTTGGCTGTGGAAATTAGAATCCTCGGTGAATATCTCAGAATATTACTCCTCCACCATATCTTGTGGTGTATGAATGCCTTTCCTCCCAGAAGATAATCTCCATGAGAGCAAAGACTTTGACAATCTTGTTTACTTACACATTCCTGGTGCCTAGAACAGTGCTTGTATAAAGTAAATATTTGTTAACTGAGCAACTTGCAATTATTAGTTAATTAATAATTAATTAATATTTGTTAATAATTGATTAATATTTGTAGAAAAAACAAACAAAAGGCTTTTTCTGCCCATCTCCTTCTATTTCTGTTCCTCCTAAAATGGCTTGAATGACCATGGATTACCAACAGAATTGTACTGACATTTGAGGAGCTCTTACCAGACCCTTTCTTTAGACTCCCTTATATAAATATTTTATAGACTGAGTTTGAGTCTTTTTCTGAATCAAAGCTACAGGGGATGCAGCTGGATTTCTCATACAGACCTTAGGGGGATCTCTTCTAATGGTAAGAACTGAAAAAAAATGAGGTGTTGTTATCCAGAAATTAAAGTAATTCAAAAAGACAGAACTTAAATATACTCATGCCTTATTCTATAACACATTCTCTTCATATTACTTTAACTTCTGTAGCATTAAAATAGTTTGAACATGACAGTTGTTTTACACAGATTAAAATAACTTGATAAAATGGCATTTTATATGGTTTAAGGGAAGTAAATGCTTTACAAATTTAGAGGGAGAAAGAAGAAAGGGATTCCACTTATTTTCATAAGGGCTTAATTTTTTGACTGTTAATGTTTTCCTGCCTAGTTATGATCAGACCCTTACATGTGGCTCCACCCATCTTTTCCAAGGCTGTCCCCAAAGCACTCTGCACGGACCTTCCCAAGCCAGCCAGACCCTTCGATTTCTCCATCCCCTTGGTCATGCCATTCCCTCCTGGACATTTTTCTACTTTATAACTTAGCTGAATTTCCACCTCCTCTTTGATGTCTTACCCCTTCTTCCTTCTCATCAGAATTAGTTCTTTCTTCTTCCCATAGCATGTTTCTTTACCTCTATTTGGCACGTTATTTCACTCTGCCTGGTGTTTGAGTTGGTTGATGATGTGGTTCTCGCCTACTACCCTGCAAGCCTCTGGAGAGCAGGGATGATTTTCTGTTCATCTGGGCATCTCTCACCATGCCTACCACAGAGCTTTGCACCCCACAGGCATTCAATTATTAATGCTTTCATTCAACAAACACTTAAATGTCTACCATGTTCCAGGCACTGGTCTAGGCCCTTAATATAGCTAGATGGACAAAGTTCTCTTATGACTAAACAAAAGTCTATTTTATGTTATTATTCTCAATTAAACAGGTTTGGATTTTACTTCAATACTGCAAGACAGGTGGCTTCTCTTCTTTTTTTTTATTTTTAAAAATTTAGATGTGGGACTTAAGCAGATGGCTATGCTTTTGAATAAATGTCATCCCCAGATTTATTCATGTTTCTGCCCTGTTCTCTCTGTTCAGAAATGGAGCCAATTTCTCTATACACATGAACACATTAGAGACACTTCTTCCAGCTTGGTGGGAGAGGGTAGAGGTGGGAGTCTGAATCTGTGTTCACCCTCTGCTACCTTAGTTTGAATTGTTTTATCAAGCATTGAACATTTATTGAACATCTTCTATGCACAAAGCATTGTGACCACTCCTCCCAAGGTTTCTTTTTTCTTGTGGGAGGCATTGTTTCCTCTAAGTGCACACCTCCCATCTGGCTTTTAGATCCGGTAATGACTGGAGAGATGGGGGCTCCTGGTCATAGCTGGTTAGTGTTGGTGGAACTAGAGTTCAGCACACTTGACTTTCTGTCTAACACTCTCTTTACCTTACCAATGTTTTATTTCCTTGTGTACTTCTCATTATGCCTGGTACTTTAAAATGCAGTGATAGTTGTAAACTTCAGCTGTCTGTGATTATTGTTACTACTATTACATGTCAACTTGAATTGAATAGCAATTTCTGAATAAAAGTCATTTTACAGTACAAATCAAGTAATATCCTTATTATTAGTATTTACTCTAGGCATAAACTAGTGTGGAATTATCACCACTGAAGTGATCATTAACTTCTTGCCAAACTCATTGACTGTATTTATCTATTAATTATGGAATTGATGGTGGATGAAAGGGACAAACCCTGAAATGTCAGGAGTTTAACCAACAGGAGTTATTACTCACATAATAACAGTTTAGTACAAGCGTTCAGTGGAAAGCCTTCCATGTGGTGATGCAGGGACCCAGGCTGTTTTCATTTTGTGGTTCTGCCATTTCTTAGGTCTTCAGAATCCTTTGCTTCTGCTGGTAGAAGGAAAACAGAGGGCAGAAGAGGTACAGAAGAATTTTCTAGGCCAGGGCCGGAACTCCACAATCCACTGTCTAGAAGTCTGTCACATGGCCCGGTCTAGAGGCAAGGGGGAGTGAGCTAGGAAATATAGCCTCTGCCTGAGCAGCTGCCTCTTAGGAACAACTCTAGTACTATGGAATGGAACATGAATATTCAGTCTCTGCCACTATTCAGGCTAAAAAGTGAAGCCAGTAAGTTCTATCTCCTCATGCCACAGCTTCTTGTTTCTGTTCCCTTCATCTCCATCCATGATCCAGTCCTCACTTCCTCCCTAGCTCTGTAGGTGCCTAGTCATCTGCCCTTCATTGAAAACTGCTCTCAGGAAGGAAGTGATGGTTGTACTGAAGTCTAGATGACAGATGAGACTCAGTCTAAGGCTGTCTGCATTTTAACAGAAGAAAGGCTCTGTTTGATATAAGTAAAGAAAATATGAATCTCTTATAGGAGGATTTGAAGGCATGTGAAATATTTCGGGGGAACAAGAAGCATGCAGTCCATAAAATTAAACCACATGTTGGATGTGGCTGTGTCTTTCTACACATCCCAAAACAACCACAGGGCTCCTTAGCTAGGAATGAGTTTTTTACCAATTTATATAATTTGGAAACTTTCCATAAAGACAGACTGTTGTGGGCTGAATTGTGTCCCTCTCTTCTTATGGTGAAACCCTAACTCTCAGGACCTCAGAACTGAGTGTAATTGGAAATAGATCCTTTAAAGGGGTGATTAAGTTAAAATGAGGCCATAGGGGTACCCTAATCCAATATGACTGGTATCCTTATAAGAAGAGGAAATTTGGACATATGGGAATACCACTGGTGCTTGTGCATAGAAGAATGACCATGTGAAGAGGCAGCAAGAAGGTGGCCAGCTTCAAGTCAAAGAGAGAGGCTTCAGAGGAAGCCATCCCTGACGACACCTTGATCTTGGACTTCCAGCTTCCAGAATTGTGAGAAAATAAATTTCTGTTGTTTAAGCCATCCAGTCTGTGATATTTTGTTATGGCAGCTCTGGAAAACTAATACATTGGTTCTCCCATTTTGTATATAGATCAATGCTTTTAAGTATGAAAGAGGACTACGAGAAGGGTTGGGATCAAGGAGTCTTGTCTATAATAGAATCAGAGACTTGTGAATGAGTTTGACAATTTAGAGTAAATGGGCGCTATTGTTTCCTTGAGAAGCCAAGGGTGTAATCTGTTAGATAACCTTAAGAACAGTGAATATACATTGTCAGCTTTGCGTTAATTTCTCTAAAAGGTGGTCAAATAAATTTGTGCTTGTTTTCATTTGTGTTTTTAGGACTGATTTTTCTTAAGTTACATGGGGGAAATGGAACATTCCTGCTTTAACAATGGAAAATAAAAATTCTGGTTAAATATTAGTTAAAATCTTTTTGCCCTAAGCTATATTAAATACCCAGGTACCAATATATAATTGGATGATTAAATTTTAAGTTTTTATTTGAAAGGTGGCATTGTCGTCAGCATAGTCAGTCTGGAGCCTTGGACTATTTTTTTTTTCTTTCTCTTTTCCTTTTCTTTTTTGCTAAATAGGCAAAGTCTTAAGTATTAGGTCTTAGTTTAGTTCTTAAAATCAGCAATTGCCAAAATACATTTTACCACCCAAAGCTGTGTTCAGGACTCTAAAGTACCTTTAGAATAAGGGTAAAGGAATAAAGGGCAGTAAAGAGTAAAGTAAAGGGCATGTCAATACTGGGTTGGTAAAGTGTTTCTCTTTCCTTGCAGACACATTTATGGATCTTGGGCTTTTTCTAGGAAACAATGCTAGAGAATTTAAACCCAATCACAAATCTCTTGTGGATGCACAGGAGGAAGCGGGCATCTGGCATCCAGAGATACGAAGCAGAAGCAACATGGTCCTGTCAAGTTGCTTTCTACAATGCCTTGTTAGAATTCAATTCTCTTTATCTTAAGAAGCATTCATGAGCTGCTTAATTTGAGATTTTTGGAAAGCAAATTGTCCTTTTGGCAAAAGACAAGAAAATGTGTCAACCATCTGGCTAAATCAAAGGCATCAGCATAGAGCAGGGATCTTGTGCAATGAAAGGAAGCAGTGTGGTGCAAGAGAATGAGCCCTGGACGGGACTCTGCAGCCAGATGCTTATGCATGCTGGCACAATCCCTAACCCTTAAGTGTTCCTCATCTGTATGACAGTCTAAATCTTGGCTGGGCTGACTGGGACTCTTGGTGAACAGAATTAGGAGACATTGCTAACCCCATGTACCTATCTTTGCAGCCATTTTTTTGCAAAGGGCCTAGGAAAAAAGACTTCATTGCTGTCCACATTTGTGCCCATGTTCAAACATTTACACAGTTGTACCACAGGGCCAAACATTTATAGATATGTCTGATGGACAGGTGCGTGTGTGTGTGCGTGTGTGCATGTGTGTGTGTGTGTGTGTGTGTGTGTCTGGCTGAAGTCCTATTCTAGGGAGGAGGATGGAGGCCACTGAGAGAGAACCAAACAGAAGGGAAGAAGGAACTGGAAAAGGAGAACTTGACTTTAAGACATCAAGTGTCTAGATACAATGTGGCAAAAGAATCTTGAACTTGTCTACATCCAGCTGTCCTAAGAGAGGGGTTTTGTTAGTGAATTTAAAGTGTAATATCAATAAACACTTGCTGAGAACCTTTCTGCCCACAGACAGATGTGACACAGAAGGAACATTATCTCTCTTTCAGGAAGAAGCAGGTTGGTCTTATGGTGCAGGGATGATTTTCAACTCCATAGCGCCACCATAGGATGGGGACCATGCATTGGCCACAATCACAGATCTAAGTCATGAATACACACATGCATCCTAGGGATTACAGAGAAAGCATGGAGAAGGGTAATGTATAAAGGACAAGATTTCTTGTCGATGGAAAGATACAGCCTTAGAGCCACTGAGATTTAGGTAGATTGAAACATTCAGCCTCCATGTAAGAGGATATGGTTGGTGCATAATCTTTGAACTCAATTCTAGTTCTGATCTTAAATATTTCTCTGAACCTGAAAGATGGTTAAACAGAAACTCTCACAAATGTAGTAATAGTGATAGCTATTATTTGTTGATCCTATTTGTTATTCACCATGAATCTCTGAGATGAGTGGCAGTAAACCCAATTTAAGATAAAGAATCCAGAGAGCAGTAAATCTGCCAAGATCACACAGTAAGTAAGTTGTCTACAAATACATCTGATTCCAGAACTTATGCTCATTACATTATATCTCAACATAACAGCAGAAGAAATTTTAGAATGGCTTTTTGACCATACCTGATAGGATGCCCAGACAGGACGCAGCTGTCACCAGGCAGCAGCCATGAGGTTAGATTGCAGAGAGAAAGATGATCCAGGACAAGCCACTGCAGAACATTCATATCAGTGAAGGCCCTGTGGCTGCCCAGGGCTGAGACAAGTGGAGGACGCCCCACCTGAGTCACGAAGACTCGGTCTAAATGAAATAGTGAAATGGGAAATAACAACATAAACAAAAACGACAACAAAAATAGATTATTTTTCTGAATTATAACATGCTAAGAACTAAACCAAAGACTTTACAAATATCTCTTTTAATCCTCCAACCTCCATGAATCGACTGTTAGTACCACTATTTTACACTTGAGGAAACTGAGGCTCAGGGAGATGAAGCAAGTTGTTTGATGATAAAATGCATGAGTGGCAGGCAGACCCAGGATTTGAACTCAGGTAAACGGGACTCCAAAGGGTGGATGCAGAATCACTATCCCATACCACCTCTCTAGAATGACACTGGTGCCCCCTTCTTCCCCTTCTGAATCTCCCTCCACCTCTCCTCTTGCTCTCCCTCCCAAGGTCACTGGGCTCTAGTGTCCTCCAGCTTTTCTCCTCCCCAGTTATAACCCAGGAAAGGCCCCTACTTCAATCACTTATGCTTTCAGGGATTCATAGGAAAAAGTTGAGTTTTTTGTATTGTTTAAAAATGTATCTTTTTATATTTATAAATAGAGTTAATCTTTATATTTATTTGTATCAAATCTGGTACCAGGAAAAAAATGGGTGATTTTTATTAATTACAAGAATATCTGAGTGGTTTTTATACTGGTTAACTTAGTGGCAACAAGCTCAGTGAAGTCGTTGTGGGTTAAATATTACACAACGCAATTTCCTTTAGCAAATAAACAATGATTGGTAAATGCGATTTCCTACGGACAAGTATGTGAGCTCTATAGTGTCAAGGTTAAAGGCTGTGTAATAACTAACCATTATAGTTATAGTAAAATCCCACAAGAGACCACTGTGCATAAACTACTGAATTTTGTAATGACAAGATACAGAAAAAGTATAAATCTGACAAAAAAGAATTCTACCTCTCCAACTTATCTAATGTTTGTATTCTTAGGGGCTTCAAGTTAACTGACTGGTAAATGTTTTCCAGTTTTCCCCTTATCTGTATAACAAGGTGTAATTATTAGCTTAGTGCAGAGTATTCTTAAAGCCTTCTGTCAATAAGTCAGTTTCTCAATCTCTCAAGACTCTTACACAAAACTTGTAGCTTCTGGTTTTTAACTTTATTTTAATCAAGGGTTAATTAAAGAACTTAGGGTTTATAATTTTAATATAAAAGAATTAAAAGAATATTAAGAAACATAAAAGAATTTTAAGAATCACTCAAGGAAAAGTACTTTTTCATAGTGAAATAGGGAGTGATTTTTCTCATGGTTTCTGAAATGACATTCAGAGATCCTTCCTGAAGTTAGTCCAGCAGGTCATGCCACATGGTCACTGTTTTCTCAAAGCTAACATTGCCATAAACAAAGAGCACATTGTTGTGCAGTGAACAAAGAGCACTGTTTAAAATGTGCAGAGGTTGGGGATATAAGGAATGGTGGTGCACAGTGGTCACCATAAGGTTGCATAAACCAAAAAAAAAAAGGAGGGGGGGTACTGCTGAGTCCCAGGAAAGCTGCCACACAAAATGTTCAAGTAACCCACAGGGATGCAGAAAAAAGAAAACAGAGAAATAAAAAACAGAGTGGACAAACAAAAAGAAAATTATATACTGGCACATTTAAACCTGAACATATCAATAAGTATATTAAATGTAAATAGTATGAAAATAAAAAGTCAAAAATAAAAGAATGAAAAAAGATACATCATGAAACATTAATCAAACGAAAGCAAGAGTGGCCATATTAATACCAGATACAGTAGATTTCAGAACAAAGAACATTACTAGAAACAAAGAGGAACATCATACGATGATGAAAGGATTAAACTACCAAGAAAACATAGCAATCTTAAATGTGTATGTACCAAACAACAGAGCTGCAAGATATGTGAAGGAAAAATTGATAGAACTAAAGGAAGAAATAGACAAATCTACAATTATAGCTGTGGACTTCAACATTGTAGTAATCTACAATTATAGCTGTAGTCTATCAACAACTGATAGAACAACTAGACAAAAAATCAGCAAGGATGTAGAAGAAATCAACAATACCATCAACCAACAGAATCTAATCATCATTTATAGAACACTCTACTCAACAACAACAAAATATATATTCTTTTCAAGTGCCCATGGAACATATGGCAAGATGACCATATCCTGAGTCATAGAACAAATTTCAACAAATTTAAAAGAATTAAAGTCATACAGAGTGTGTTCTCCAGCCAAAGTAGAAACAAACCAGAAATCAATGGAAGATAACAGGAAAATTTCCAAGCATCTAGAAACTAAAAAACACATTTCTAATAACCGTGGGTTAAAGAAGAAGTCTCAAGGGAAATCAAAAAATACATTAACTAAATGAAACTGAAATGACCTCTTGCCCTGTTTCACTTAGAGGTGAGGAGTTATTGCTTACAGAGTTCTCTCTTCTTCTTTTCTTAATCAGGAGAATCTGCCTGAATAGCAAGCAACAGTTACAAATAGAAACTAAAGATAATTACCAAAAGAAGGCTCACAGATGATAACATCTCTGAAGATACTTCATGTGGTGCAGAAAAGAAATGAGGGTTATATCTCTAACATTAACCCACAGGGAGGAGGTTGCCCCTGTCACTCTTGCTTCAAATCAGTGGGAACTCTCAACTTCCTGTCTCCACATTTGCTAGAAGCCCACTTTTACTCACCTTAGCCTTCTTTGCACTAATGAATTAAGGCTCCTCCTGTTTACGGCTAATCCCTCCCCTTAGTTTTTGGATCCCACCCCCTTCACCTCACTGCATTGATTATGCTGTCTCTTGCATCCTCAAACTTTCTCACTCTACTGGCTCTTTCCCATCAGGAAATAAGCCATGCTCCTTGTGAAGGTTAATTCTAGGTTTAAATTGATTAGATTAAGGAATGCTAAGAAACCTGGTAAAGCTATTTTTTAGGTGTGTCTATGAGGGTGTTTCCAGCAGAGATTAGTATGGGAGTCTGAACAGACTGGGTGGGAAAGATCCACCCTCCATGTGGGTGGGTGGGAACCATTCAATCTGCTGGGGACCCAGAGAGAACAAAAGACAGAGAAAAAAGGTGAATCAATCTCTATCCCCTGGAGCTGGGATAACACTCTTCTGTCCTGTGCATGGACATCAGAGCTCAAGACTCTTCAGCTTTTGGGTTCTAGGACTTACTTACACCAAAGACACCGTCAGATTCCCTGGCTCTGAGGCCTTTGGACTTGAGCCATGCTACAGGCACCCAGTTTGCACACGGCCTACTGTGGGACTTTTCTTCACAATCGTGTGAGCCAATTCCCCTAATAAATCCCCTCTCATATATTTATAACATATCCTACTGAGTCTGTCTCTCTGGAGAACCCCGACTAATACACTCTCGCCAGAGTCCTCTTCGGAACACAGCCCCTCTTCTCCTGAAGGAGTGTGCTTCTACTCCCTGCCGTGATTTCCTCTCCTTTGCGTTCCTCACCCCAGTGCAGTCTGGCTTCTGGCCCACCACTGCATTTAAACTCCTCTTGCCAAAGTTGCCAGTGTCTATCTGGTGCTAGCTCCAACAGACGCTCTTCAGTCCTCATTTTGTCTGGCCCATCCTCAGCATTTGATGCTGTTAACCAACCCCTCGCCTACTGAAACACTCTCTTCCATATCCCAGGCTCCCCTGGTTTTCCTCCTACTCTCTAGCCATAGGACCTTCCTCTCCTGTCTGTCTCTCAAATGTTAAAAGTTTTCTGGTTTGCAAGGCTGCCACTTTCCTGGTCCTTTGGCTAGAGAAAGCAGGCTTTTGGGGGGACTTTATTGTCTGTGCCCATTGGCATTTTTGTTTTCAGCTTCTCTAGCTCCCAGTCTGGGATATACAAAGCAAAAAGAAAACCTGGAGAACTCACCACCATGTCATTCTTTAAGTTCCAAGAGTCTTAGCTGGTATGCTGTCTTCTCGCTATGTTTCAGAGTCCTCTTACATTTGTTCTATATATATGGTTCAGGCTTTCTATTTGTACTTAGCAGGAGGAACAGGGAAAAGTACATCCACTTCATCTTCACAGAAATGGAAGTCCCACACATGACTTTTAAGTGTCTTATCAGACATTTTTGGAGCAAAAAGACTGTAATAATCAGAACCTAGATTCCAACTCTGCTTTACATCTGTAACAAATGATTTTTGGTAATTTTCTAGGAATACAGGTACTATGTAAGATGATGGAAAGACTGCACATTGTTTTGTCCTTAACTGTACCAAAAGTTGGTCACTCTTTTGGGAAATGTCATCACTGATGGCAATGCTGCCAGCAGTGTTGTAGTTCTTGACTTCACATGCTTGTATCTGGCTGCATTTGCAAGTGCCGCATTTGCAGTGATTGCAGGGGTCTGAGTGGCTTCATCATATTTTCAAGTGTAGTCATGCCCAACTACTTACATATAAAATATGTATTATTTTGTTAGAAATTAATTTTCTTTTATTTCTGTTATGTGTAGGACATTATATTGAAATTTTGCAGTTACATGTGTAGATTACACTTTCTGTGAATTTCATTTCAGGATAGAAAGGCACTTCTATCAATCAAAGAAGAGAGCTTTGAATCTGAAAGGGTTCAGAATACTGATCAAGTGCAATTAGTCAATGTACCAATCAGATTTAACCTACTAATAGCAATGATAAATAATACTATGAAAGAAAGATTCAATTCTGTAGATGAACCACCAGATGTCCCTCAGGCTCCATTACAGTGTTAGAGAAACCACGGCATTTCTTGATGATCAAAAAGAGCAGAGATAAGAATAGAATTTATCTTGCCTTAGAATCTTCAAAGAAGGCAGACTGGTGGTACACTACACTGCTTGTTGAAGGTTTCAAATGGGACTAAGAGAGGGCTGGCCCGCGGCTCACTTGGGAGAGTGTGGTGCTGATAACACCAAGGCCATGGGTTTGGATCCCTATATAGGGATGGCTGGTTCGCTCACTTGGAGAGTGTGGTGCTGACAACACCAAGTCAAGGGTTAAGATCCCCTTACAGTCATCTTTAAAAAAAAAAAAAGACAAATGGGACTAAGAGAAGACATAATATGTATTTCTAAAAAACTGTATGTGTGATGCTGGCAACTCACCTAGTTTTTCTAGGCCCCATTTCTTCATTGTGTACAGTAAGGGATTTGTGGGGCTAAAGATGATCACTTAAGGGGCCTCCCATCTCAGTGGACAATACTGGACAGTTTTCGTTCCTCGAATCATTTAAAAGAATTGGGACAGTGGTTATTTGGTTTCATTTTCACTAATTCTCAGAGGACTGAGGGTAGATGAAGGCGATTCTTCCAGCTTGACTTTCTTTCCCTAGTGTGAAGTAACAGAATTAGGTGAGAATGAAGCAGAGAGGAGACAGAGATCTGCTGAGAAAGGACAACTTCCTATGATGGTTTTTCTTTAGCAACACCCACTCTTTCTGTAAAGTCTACCTATGGAATCTATCTCAAATTATTCCCATGGCCACTTCCCTTTTCAGAACCCCCTCATATGTCACTGACATACTTAATATCATCCTAATTAATTTCCTTGTCTACAATCTTTATCCTCTCCATCCTGCCACCAAAATTGTCTTTCTAAAATGCAGATCTGGTCATGTTACCATGCTCAAAAACAGGGATGCCTCCCTTTAACAGAAACCAAGCCTCTTCTGTGAAGCCATTCTTGATTCACTGGGTGGAATTAAATGATTTATACTCCACGTTCCCACAGCCCTTTGCATGTAATCTGCTAAAGCACTTGCCAAATTATGTTATTGGATCTATGTCAGAAGGGTTAGTGTTCCCCACAGGACTTGTGAACATCTCAAGGACAGGCACTGAGTTTTATTTATTGTTTAATCGCTAATGTTTGGTACATAGTTAGTGCACAACAAATATTTGTTAAAGGAATGAATGAATGAATGAATGAATGAATGCACAAAGTGCTCCAAAATGGCATTTTAAGTACTGTACACTGATTTTCCAAACTTGACCATGCATCAGAATCACTTGGGAAGCTTTTGAAAATCTAGATTCCTGGGTCTTATTACCAACTCAGTATCTCTAGGTAGCCCCATTAATTTTTAGTTTGATAAGCTCTGAGTGACTCTTATACAGACATTCTGGTGTGGGTTCTTAGGTGGCCTTTGAAACCATCACCAAATCCATTATTGATGAGCTTTTAAGATGTTCCAAAAGGAATTTCAGAGATCATCCCAGGATGTTATCCCCCATCTTCATATTATCAACTTGTTTCAAGAGCCACTGAGCCACTTTGATACTTGGAAAATTTCAGAATTATTCTGGGGCTTAATAAAAAAAAAACAAAACACATGCCTGGACCTCTCCTTGTGGAGGTGCTGACATGTCTTAGGGAGGGCAGAGGGGAGATCTGGGCGAGGTTGTATATATTTTGAAATTTTATTGGTGACTTTGCTAGTTCATACTGTTCCTTGGTGACTCTACACTGGTAGGAACACATATATTCCCTACATTTCAGGGAGAGGGGGGCCAGAGACTTCTGTTCATGTTTAATTTTAGTTCAGTATCTCAGAGCCAAGGCGAACAAGAAATGCGGCCATCCCCACTTTCTGCTTAACTGCCCTCTGAACGAGCTGGAAGGCACAAGTGCTCCTGTGCAAAGTGGACGAGAAAGACAAGCTGCCTCTGGCTATCTTGATCAAACAGACACTGGAGCAGGTTGGGTGAGAAAAGATGTGAGGGAGAGCTTCAGAATGTGTCACTGGTGGTTACTCCAGAAGAATAACTCCATTGTGTTTGATAGGCTTTTATGCCCCTGTGGATTGTCAAGGGATCTGCATGGCTGGACAAATGACTTAAAGCCACTCCAGTGAGCTGCTGTTTTACCTCTTTCACCTTGGACGGCCAGGCTGTTGAATAATTTATGATGGTAGTGCATCATGTTGGTGGCAGCTTAGAGTGCCACTGAGGGAACAAGCCAGCAAGGTAGTTTGGTTGTTGTCATCTTAAATTCTCATCAGCTCACTTAATTTATTTATTTATTTTTATTTTTATTGATTGTACATATTCATGGGGCACAGAGCTGACCGTCAGCACCTGTGCCCAAGAGTGACGATTAGATCAACATCATTCTGATCACTTAAAATGGGGACAGGAGCACTAGATTATGGGGTATATTTAAAGGAGATGCCATTGTTTTGATTTCCAGGTGACCTGAGTATTATGTTATATTCTGCTGCTTACCTTCTGAGCTGCAAGTTATTTTTTTAAATTTTAATTTTAATGTTTTGTTATGAAAAAGTTCAAACACAGAAGCAGACAACAGTACAACGAACTCCACGTGTGTGTCAAATAGCCTCAGCGGTCGCCAACCTTTGCCCTTCTTGCTCCATCTACCCCCAAACGGTTTTTCAGAAGTATTATATTTACCTTCTTGTAATTTAAAATACCACTTAGTTTTCAATATGACAAAAATCAACATGTATTTTGAAAACAAAATAGCTTCTTTTCTAAGTTTACAATTGGAAAACTTTGCATATATTTATTTTCAACTTTTAATTTAGAAATATTTCCAGGCTTCCAGTAAAGTTGTAAGAATAGTACACAGAATTTACATGTCCCGCTGCCCAGGATGTATTGACTACTTTTGTTTTATTATTATTTACTACTTTTGCTTTATTATTCTGTCACACATATACTCTGTGAGCATATATATATTTTCTAATATGTAACCATATATAATCAGTACAGTCTACCCCAATTAAAATTAGTTATGTAATGTTATCTAACACAGTCTGCATCACATTTTCCCTGATTGTCTCAAAAATGTCCTTTACAGTTTTATTTATTTATTTTTGACCCTTAAGGGAATCACAACCCTCAGCACAGTGTCGTCTGCACCACGCTCACCCAGTGAGTGCACCGGCCATCCCTATATAGGATCCGAACCCGTGGCCTCGGCGCTACTAGCGCCGCACTCTCCCGAGTGAGCCATGGGGCCGGCCCTGCTTGTTCACTCTTAAGCATGCCTCTATTTCTCTTTTCCTTCCTAACATTTGATTTTGAAAGACTTCACATCTGCAGAAAATGGGATGTTTCTGTAGTTCTCATGTCTGTCCTTCAAGCTCTTGGTTCTGTTCTCTTGACCATCTTTCCTTTTCCATGAAAGGTAGCAGGTGCATAGCTGAGTAGTTTTATCAGCTTTCTTACTGCCAGTAGAAATTTGGGGGTCTGACGGTCTCCTTTCAGTTTGTACTTTTTCTGTCCTTTTTTTGTCCCAGATGGTAGTATTCCTGCTGAAACAATTTTCTTGAGAACTTCATGGTTTTCCTGTAGATTCACAGAAATTCACAGTGAATCCCTGGGGTTCACTCCATTAGACACATTAGATATAAGCTGTATTGACAGATCTTTTTGAGATTAAACCCTTCTCTAACCTGGCCTTCTGCTGTGAGGCTGAGGGAACCATACTTTTAAGCTTCTTGGAGGCCCTCTCGTTGATTGAGAGCATCTCTGAGGCACATCTTTAACTTCTTGAAAGGGTCCTTTTTATGACTGAATACTCTGATCTTTTGCTTTTTCTAAGGTTTTAGCAAAGGATCGCATAATCATATTGTTGGCCTTTTCTCTAGAGCTTGCTTTCCCGATATTGAATCTCTTAATTTTAGTGTCTTTTGCCATCTGAAGAAGCTGAGAAATTTCAAAATCATCAAGTTCTGGTCTCTATTTATTTAACAGTCCTATCATCAATTTATCTCTCTCTCAATTTATCCCTCTGCATTTTATTATAAGCAGCAAAAAGAAACCAGGAAACACTTTCAACACTTTGCTTGAAAGTCTTACCTGTGTAACCAACTTTATCACAAGTTTTGCTTTTTCACATAAAGGCAAAAGATAATTTCACTAAGCTCTATGCCTTACATAAAAAGATCACCTTTCCTTCAGATTTCAGTAACATGTTCTGTGCTTCCTTCTGAGTCTTCACCAGCAGATTAAAGTCCAGATTTCTACTAACAGTCTGTTCTAGATGACTTACGTGTTCTCTGTCAAGCCTTTCAAAATTCTTTCAGCCTCTATCTACTGCCCAGTCCCAAAGCCTAATAATTCCCACATTTTTAGGTACTTGTTACAGCAGGAGCCCATTTTTGTATTAGTTTTCTATTGTTTGCAACAAATTACCACAAACTCGGCACATTTTGTCCCATAGTTTCTATTGGTCAGGAGTCTATGTATGTGTAGCTTAGCTGGATCCTCTGTTCAGAGTCTCAAAAAATTGCATTCAGGATGTCAGCTGGGTTTATATTCTCTTCTGGAGACTTAACTAGAGAAGAATCTGCTTTCAAGCTCATTCAGGCTGTTGGTAGAATTTGTTTACTGTTGTTTTGTGATGGAAGGTCCAGACTTCTTACCGGTTGTTTGCTGGAGGTCTTAGAAGTTTCTGAAGTTCCCTACCACATGGTCTTCTCCATAAGCAGTTGACACATGGCTGTTTACCTCAAGGCCAGCAGGAGAATCTCTCCAGTCTGCTAATGTGGAGTCTTACATAATGTCATATCATCATAGGAGAGACATCCCACCACTTTGCCATATTCTATTGATTAGGAGAGTATCACAGGTCTTGCCCACACTCATGAAGAGGGGATTATACAAGGGCATGGGTCATTGGGAATCATTAGAATGTGTCTGCCACACATCCTTTTTTATGTCTCTTTTAAAAATGGGACTTATTGAGGTTTCCTTTGTGACTTAATACATGGTCAATTTTGTGAATGTTCCATGCACACTTGAGAAAGCTATATTCTCTATTGTTGGATTTAAGAGTTCAGTATACATCCTTCAGCTCTATTTTATTGATAATGTTGTTTAGATCTTCTATATCCCTACTAATTTTATTTGTCCACTTAATCTGTCTTGGACCGAGAATGGTTTGTAAAGTTTTAAATTATTAATGTATTTCTCCCTATTTCTCCTTGAATCTCTTGTAGTTTCTCCTTTATAAAAACAGGGTTGCTATATTATTTAGCACAAATGTATCATTAACTATTATATTTTTATTGTAACTTATGGTTTTCCTTTATAAAATTTTCTTCTTTCTTTCATATAATGTTTTTGTTTTGATATTTCAAGATTGCAATCACTGCTTTCAAGTATTTTTCATTTGCCTTGTATATATTTGCCTATTTAAAAATTTTTAGTCTTTTTGAATAATTTTGCTTTAGATTATCTTTTTTTAACAGCCTCAATAGGTACAACTGATGTACTGAAACTTGCACATATTTATTGTATACAATTTGATGAATTTGAACATTTGCATGTACTCATGAAACCATCACTTCAATCAATGTAATTGAAATATGCATCACCTCTAAAAGTGTCCTTGTGTCTTTTTGTTGTTGTTATGGTTGTCATGAAAAACACTTAACATGCGATTTACCCTCTCAACAAATTTTTAAGTGTACCAAATAGTATTGTTAACTATAGGCACTTTGTTGTGCAGTAGATCTGTAGGACCTGTTCATGTTGCATAATTGAAACATTATACTTGTAAAGCAACTTCCCATTTTCCCCTTCCCCCAACCCTTGACAACTACCATTCTATTTTCTGCTTATATGAATCTATTTTAGATACCTTATATAAATGAAATCATGCAATATTTATTCTTCTATGACTGGCTGTTTTGAATGAAACTCATCAGCTTAGCTGGTAACCACTGTTCCTAGCAGCTGAGAGGCCTGGACAAAGAGCACCAGGAGGGGACCAACCTGCAAGAGTCCCTTTGGGATCTCCCTGCCTTCAGGGGTCAAATTGCAGCATGGGTTCAATGACACTACCACAATGTGGAAGTTTAAGAGGTTTTAGTGCATACAGACTCTGGGGGGCACTTGGCATGTCTGGAGGAGGATGGACACACATGCACAGATGTCAGGGAGTGCAGAGAGAGGGACAGAGAGAGAGAGGGAGAGAGGGAGGGAGGGAGGGAGGGAGAGAGAGAGAGAGAGAGAGAGAAGAGAGAGAGAGAGAGAGAGAACCCGAGTGTCAATGCCTTTATTGGGTCTAGAGCATTATCTAAAAAGATATCCCATGGGAGTTTTAATTGGTGGGTCTGAAGCAAGCAGCACTAATTCTAGGAGTCACACTGTGACTGAGAGGTGGATGCTTTAAGTTTGTAGGCAAATATCTGAGTGGTCTGTTTAAGAGAAACTGTGGGAATGCAGGGAGTCCAGCTGCTAGGCAGGAGAGATGCCTCTAAGTCTTTATCTCTTGCCACCAGCTGGAGCCGTTTGGGTGGGTATCGTATTGGAAACTGTCGAGGATGACTGAGCCTTGCTTCTGGTATGATAAAGTTAAATTTATGTTTAAAAGTGGATATGGAGGCAACATAAAATTATAAGCACTCACTACACTGGCTTATGTCACTTAGGATAGTATCGTCCAAGTTCATCCATGTTATTGCAAATGGCAGTATTTTCTTCCTTTTTTAAGGCTGTTATTGCTAATGGCAGTATTTTCTTCCTTTTTTAAGGCTGAATAATATTCCATTGTATGAGTATGTCAAATTTTCTTTATCCATTCATCTGTTGATGGCTATTTGGGTTGTTTTCATATCTCAACTACTGTAAATAATACTGCAATGAACGTGGGAGTGCAGATATCTCTTTGAGATCCCAATTTCATTTCTTTTGCATATATACGCAGAAGTGGGGTGGTTGGATCATATGGTGTTTTTTTTCCAGTTTTTTGAGCAACCTTCATCCTGTTTTCCATAGCAGCTGCACCATTCCTACCAACAGTGTACAAGGGTTCCAATTTCTCTACATATTTACCAACGCTTGTTATTTTTTTTAAATTTTAAATAATAGTTATCCTACAAGGTTTGAGGTGATATTTATCTCACTGTAGTTCTGATTTGCATTTCCCTAATGATTAGTGATGTCGAACATCTTTTCATATGCCTGTTGGCCATTTGTTTGTCTTCTTTGGAGAAATGTCTTTTCAAACTCCTTAACTGGGTTATTTATTTTCTTGCTATTGACTCGTATGAGTTTCTTATATATTTTGAATATTAACCCCTCGAAGATATATGGTTTGTGTATCTTCTCCTATTCCATGGGTGACCTTTTCACTCTGTTTATTGTTTCCTTTGCTGTGCAAAGGCTTTAGTTTCATTTGTTTAATTTTGCCTTTGTTGTTTATCCAAAAAATCATTTCCAAGATTAATGCCAAGAAGTTTTTTTCCAATTTCTTCTACAAGTTTTGTAGTTTTAGGTTATGTTTAATTCCTTAATTCACTTTGAGTTGATTTTTGTGTATGGTGTAGGATAAGGGTCCAGTTTTATTCTTTTGCACGTGGATATTCAGTTTTCCCGGTTTCGTTTGTTGAAGAGACAATCTGTTACCCATTATGTATTCTTATCTCCCTTGCTGCAGATCAGTTGATCATATACGTATGGGTTTATTTCTGGGCTCTCTATTATGTTCCATTGGTCTATATGGCTGTCTTTATGTCAGTATTAGGTTGTCTCTTGAATGTATGACATAGAGTTCAGTTTTGCTTTGTGATCCTGTCTGAAATGTTTTTTCTTTTAACTGGTAAGTGTAGACATTGACATTTGTGCCTGAATCCAACCTGCTTATGGACCAGTGCAACTGTCTTCCAGCTACTGAAAGTCTCACCTAATACTGGCTCATACCTCCGCTTTCACCAAGGCTTGCTCTTGGCTGGTGGGAGCCATCTAGTTGTGAGATGCCTTGAAATTATGAGTCCTGCCCCAACACCAACCAGCAACTCACTGATGTAGAAATCAAAGTATAACAACCAGCATTCTTGTTTCTGAGCATGACAAACCCTGTGATGTAATTCATGATTCCTGTGGTCTGGTCTAAAGCTAGACTTTTTATAAACCCTTATATTTGCTTAGCTTCTTGTGCTCTATCCTGCTTCCTTTTCTTTTTATAGGTTTCTCTTTACACAACCCTGTGAAATCACTTTAACAAGAATTTCTGTCTCAGGCTTTACTTTAGGAGAACCCAACCTAAGATAATAAATTAAGTTCATTTACATTTATTAGTGTGACTGATATATTTGGTCTCGATTCTGTGATATTATTTTCTATTATATTTATTGTGTGTTTTATGTTATATTTGCTTTGTTTTTCCATTAAAATATTTTTCTTTATTAAGAACGTCTGTATTTTTGTTCTAGTGATTATTTGTCTATTAATGTCTTTTGTGCTTCCTTTTCCCCTAGTTTAAGCACCTACTATTTGTTTTGCCAGCTCTCTGTGTTGCAATCAATGAACTTATTCTATTTTTCTTTTCTGTTGTCATTTTGCTTTAATTTTTAAAGCTGTATTATTTATACTTTGTCACAATATATAAGATCTTTGTCTCATCTTTGTTTTAGTCTTAGATTTATACTTAATTATACTCAATGCTGAAATTGAATTTGTTCAAATTTTGTCACCTTTTGATTGGATAAAGCTCATTCTCTAGTTGATTACTTAAAATGAGCTCTTGAGGACAGTATTCTGTAGTTACTGCATATAAAATACCTTAGCTAAATATAAAAATTTGAGGCCACATATTTTTTCATTGAGAATCTTTGAAATGTTGCTTTGAAGTTGTCAGGGTTTTAAAGCTGTTGTTTAGAAGTCTAATACCAACTCAGCTTTTCTTTCTTTTGTAAAATATTTGGTCTTTTTTTATGTGGAGGGCCAGACGATTTATTTTTTTCTCTATATTTAAAAGTGAACAGTTTTAATTGAATATATCTTACAGATGACTGATAAAAACTTTCCCAGTTTCATAGTGAACCATTTCAATGTGTTGATTCAAATATTTCTGGAAGGTTTTCTTGAATTCTACTTTTTAAATATTGGTTTTATTACATTTAATTTTTTTTTTCCTGTCTGGAAGCCACAATTATATGTCTGTGGGATCTTTTACTTTCTGATTTGTGTTTTATTTTATTTTATTTATTTTTTCCCTTGGACATTTTCATTTTTCTCCTCCATTTTCAAAGATGTGCTGATGAATGTTTAATACCAGCTCTGAAAAATAAAATCCCTTATTTGTAGCATTTGAACATCCCAATGTGTAAATAATCCCTTTGTGGCCAATGTTAAGCTATCAATGGGATGTCACTGAACATAGAGTTTGAAAAATATGTACAAAATTGGCTCTTTCAAGTTGGTATGAATTGGCTCCAGTACACCACTGTCATTGCCTCATAATATTTCAACTTAACCTATTCTCTCTTGGGCACTTCGTAGTTTGCTCTGGAAGAGGTGGGTACATGGGATGATCTGGAGTTACTGATCACTCCTCCTGAAGCACTGGTATGGGTGAACAAGTCAGAACATGCAGAGAAATCTGAGAAGCCAAGCACATCCAGCCACCGAAGTGGGACCAAACTCAGGAGTTGTAGAACCGTCTATGAAAATGTATTGCCTCTGTGTACCTACTGGTTCTGACAGTCTATAGCCAACTATATGGTGGTGGGCTTGGTGCTGCTGTTGGTCAGCAGAGACTAGGGGCAGGAAGATGAGCTAGATATGATGTAGAAGACAGCAGGAAATCTCATGCATGCTCATGTTTTGGGAAACTAACATGGAAGCACTTATTGAAAGGGACTCTGGAAAATGCAGCTCCCAGTAAGGTGACAGTAGCACAATCCAGCATAATTTCTGGGGTGATTTTCGATTATTTTCTCTAATTTATTTTCTGATCTTAGTCAACTCTTGTTTCATATCTTCCTGGTTTTTTTTTTTTTTTTTCTCTTTCACTGATATTCTGAATTTCTGATTTAAAGTATTTTTTAAAATCTGTACAAAAATTATTAAAGCATATATATAGTTCATGTTGAATTGAGGTGTTATATTACAATGTTCCTTTGCATCATGTCAGTTTTTTTTTTGGAGAGAACCATCATCAACTGAAATGTATTATTTTTTCCTGCTTTTTAAAAAATAGTAGCTTTATGTGGATATTGTCTCCTGTATTCAGTTCATTTTGAAATGTCCTTTTCTGGGCCAGCCATAATAAATAGTCCTATAAGGGTGAGGGTGAGAGGTTTGAGTGGCTTATGTGGTTTCTTAGTCTAGTAGTGGTCTCTTTGCTGGCACAGTGAAGTACGTTCTCTTCATTAAAGGGCATTTTGGCTGGTTACGGGAGAGAGCATTAGTGTGTCATCTTATCTTACGATTCTTTTTTAGGACTCTTAATTTCCATACTTTGTTGCTTCTTTCCCCTTAACACCAAGTCTCCAAGAACTGCCTCCTGTTCTCTTGGGATTGGTGCCTTCTCAAGGCTGCCACATCCGGTCTGAAGTACTTTCAAACTACTTCCTTTCCATTCCTCAATAGATCTCAGATCCACCAGATCTCAGTGTTTCCCTGTATTAGGGTGGGACTTTGTTTTGGAGATGGTTTTATCTGTGTTTTGTCACTGCTAGTCTCCCACTGCACTCTATGGAGGAGCGGATTACTACAATACGATATGAAAACTCTCAAGATGAAAACTGAGACCGTATTAAACTGGACAAATTCTCCTGGTTTGTAAAATGTGAAGTTGATAGTTTAATTCTGATTAGTAAAAAATCTAAATATTTTTAATATCGTCAATCCAAATTTTCTGGAGAATTGAAGACAAATAATATAGTATGTGTTCTAATTTATGAATGGATAAATTGAGATATAATGACATGTACTACTGTAATTTTAATATACATGTTATAGGCCAACCATATTCATAATTAAGTCAGTTCACGTACTTCACACGGGTTATTGTTCTTTCTACTTTCAAGCGACCATATGTCTTATATGACTATCAAGGCAGATGGGTTTTGAGAGGTGAGAAGGTGAATTTTTAAAAAATTAATTAATCATTATTTTTATTTGTTTTTTATTTTTTTACTTTATTTTTTAAAAGATGACTGGTAAGGGGATCTTAACCCTTGGCTTGGTGTTGTCAGCAC
>NW_007729342.1:145321-150415 GCF_000696425.1 Galeopterus variegatus | reverse complement strand
CAGGCCAGCCCCTTATTTATTTATTTTTTATTTAATGTTTAGATGGAAAATTATTTTCTCAACATACAAATGAAGGAAAACATCACAAATTGAATCTAAAGCCAATTGGTTAAGAACAGAGTTAACACACAAAGATTAACATACTTAATGCATAAAGAACTCTTAAAAATGAATTAGCAAACAGATATTTGGTGAAGGACATGAGCAGACAAGTCCCACACCCCAAAGAAATACATGTGGCTAATAAATGCAGTCTAAGATGTTCTTGCGGGCAGGGGTGGTGGCCCACAGCCCCTGCCGCAGGACCGTGGGCATGCTCCATTGCTTGCCTGGTTGTGGGTAGGGGTGGGATGGTCCATTATAGTGGACCGAATTATGTCTCCTCCAAAACTCATTGAAGCTTGAACTGTGTCCCCCAAGTTTTATGTATTAGAAACTTAGCCCTCACTGTGACTGTTAAGAGGATGGGAAATCCTAGTATGGTAATTGAAAGGTGGAGACTTGAAAAGGTGTTAGATTGTAGGACCGTGCTGTAGTGAATGGATTAAAAATGGTGGTCAGGGGTGTGTGGATTGGAGGGCTTTAAAAGAAGAGAGAGGAGATACTGTCTCTCTGCTGTCTCTGCTTCTGCCATCTTGCAGTGTGAGACCCCTGGGTCACTGTGGACACCAGATGGACTTTGGACTTCCCAGCCTCAGAAACTGTAAGAAATAAATTTTGTTTTCTTTATAAAATACCCAGTTCTGTGTTCTGATATAAGCAACAGAAGTGGACGAATACAGGAAATTGGTACCAGAGAAGTGGGATGTTGCTTATAACAAATACTTGAAAATGTGGAAGTGGCTTTGGAACTGGGTGTTGAAAAGAGGTGAGAGAAATTTGAAGGAACAGGCTAGAAAAAGCCTAGATGCTGGTGAAAGTTTAGAAGGCAAGAAAGCCAGGGGAAATTTGGAATGTTTTACAGACTGGTTAAATGGTGGTGACCAGAATGCTTATGGAAATATGGACTGTAAAGACCATTCTAAGGAGGTCTCAGACAGAAATAAGAAGGAATTTACTGGAAACTGGGGCAAAGATCACCCTTGCTGTGAACTGTCAAGGAACTTGGCTGCATTGTATCCATGCCCTAGGACTTTGTAGAAGTTGGAACTTAAGAGTTGTAAACCAGAGTATTTGGCAGAAGAAACTTCTAAGCAGCAAAGCATTAAGGAAGCTGCATGGCTACTTGTAACAACCTACACTTAGTTATGGTAGCAAAGGCATGACATAAAGCCAGAATTTAAAAGGGAAGCAGAGTGTAAAGATTTGGAAAATTCGGGGCCATCCCGTGGCTCACTTGGGAGAGAGTGGTGCTGATAACACCAAGATTGCAGGTTCAGATCCTTACATATGGATGGCCAGTTAGCTCACTTGAGAGAGCGTGGTGTTGATAACACCTAGTCAAATGTTAAGATCCCCTTACTGGACATCTTGAAAAAAAAAAAAAAAAGATTTGGAAAATTTGCAGCCTGGCCATGTGGTAGAGAAACAGAGAGCATTTTCAGAAGAAAAATTCAATGGTTCCAAGAAGTTTAACACAAAAAAATAGAATTATCAAGAGAAGGGGGAAAAGGCCCTGAAGGCATTGCAGAAGCCTCTGGAACCAGCCCTTCCATTTCAGGCCCAAAGGCCTAGGGAGACAGAATGGCCTTGGGGAACAGGCCTGAGGTGCCCTCCACAGGCTTGTTGCTCAGGGCCACCTCAGGAAGCAGCTTCTAGCACCAGCACTCTGGTGGCTTTGGCTACTCCAGCTGTGGTAAATTGGCCCCAGGTGCGGCTGGACCCACAGCTTTGGAAAATACAAGCTGGAAGCCTTGGCAGAGTCCACATAGTGTTAGTTTGCAGGTTCACAGAATGCCAGGGCTGGGAAGGCTTGGAGCTTCCACCTCAATTTCAAAGGTTGTATGGAAAAGTCTGGGGGCCCAGGAAGAGACCTGTTGCAGGGGAGGATTCACCGCATAGAGTCTTCACTAGGGCAATGCTGAAAATGTGGGGTTGGAGTTGCAGCAGAGAAACCCCATCAACATCATGCCTAACAGAGCTATGAAAGAGGGACTGCCATCAAGACTACCATCAAGGGAGCTACCAGTGTGCAACGCCAGCCTGGGAGAGCTGAAGTGTGGCCTGAGACCAGGAAAGCCATAGGAGTGGAGCTGCCTGAGGACTTGGGGACCCAACCCCCACACCAGTGTGCAGAGGAAGTGGAACATGGACTCAAGGTACATGCCTCACCGGCTTTGAGATTTTATGCCTGTCCCGCTGGGTTTCGGACTTGTTTAGGACCTATTAGAACATTCTTTTGGTCTATTTCTCCCTTTTGAATGGGAATATGTACCCTATGTTTATCCCAGTATAGTATCTTGAAAGTAGATAAATTATATTGATTTAACAGATGGGACTTTGAACTTTGAACTCTTGAGTTGAAACAAGTTAAAACTTTGGGGATTAAATGAATGCATTTGCATGTGAAAAGACATGAGTTTTGGGGGTCCAGGGACAGAATGTAGTGGATTGAATTATGTCCCCCCAAAACTCATTGAAGCTTGAATTGTGTCCCCACAATTTTATGTATTAGAAACTTAGCCCTCACTGTGACAGTTAAGAGGGTGGGAAATCCTATTATGGTAATTAAAAGGTGGAGCCTTGAAGAAGTGATTGGATTGTAGGATTGTGCTGTAGTGAATGGATTAAAAATGGTGGTCAGGGGCATGGTTTGGAAGGCTTTAAAAGAAAAGAGAGGAGACTGTCTGTTGGGAAAATATAGGAAAATAGTCAGGGCCCCTCAGATATTCAGAATGTTGCCAAGCATTTGATGTAAATAGGCACGTGTGCTCAGGTGTTACTTGGTTATGGGTTAGTGTAATTGTGCACGTGCACCCAGGTGTTCTGGATTATGGATTTAAGTGTAAAGGATGAGTGGCTCTGATCCACGGTGCCTCCCACCACCCTGGGGGGTGGGCATGGGGTGGCTGCTACTGCTGCTGGAGGCTGCTGCTGCGAGTATCCCTGGGACCCTCCGCAGGGCCACTGCCACCACTGGATCTGTAAGCTGCTGCCACTGAGGAAGCTGAAGACTGAGCTCGTGTTGTCTGCCAATAGCTCCTGGAATCTTTTCCAATTACCTAGCATGGACCTGCCTGTGAGGAGTCTGGGGACCCAGCCTGGTGTGTGAGGGGCCTGGTGACCCAGTCTGTACAATGGGTTTGAAGGGTCTGAGCCCTAGCCCTGACAATATAAATGGAAACTTAATATAACTAAAATAATGAAACATTTCGGCTTTAGTTATGATATGCCTTACTCTACACTGTCTCTCTGCTGTCTCTGCTTCCACCATTTCACAACGTAAGACCCCTGAGTCACTGTGGCCACCAGATGGACTTTGGACTTCCCAGCTTCAGAAACTGTAGACAATAAATTTCATTTTCTTATAAATTACCCAGTTCCATGTATTTTTTTTTTATAAGTAACAGAGATGCACTAATACACCCATGCCCCCGGCTTCAGTACCCTGGGCATGCTCTGTTGCTTGCCTGGTTCCTCTGGCCCAAGAAGGTGAGTTTATTTTTTTATTTTTTATTTTTTTTTAAAAAGATGACCGGTAAGGGGATCTTAACCCTTGACTTGGTGTTGTCAGCACCACGCTCAGCCAGTGAGCGAACCGGCCATCCCTATATGGGATCCGAACCCGTGGCCTTGGTGTTATCAGCACCGCACTCTACCGAGTGAGCCACAGGCCGGCCCAGAAGGTGAGTTTAAATAGAGGTAAAACCTTGCAGATATGGTGAGAAGCTCTGACAACTTCCAACTGGGGTCAAGTTCACAGGTTAAAAAAGAGAAGAAATAATTGTGACATGCTTACATGGTTTTATTTACCTAAGTAATGACTTTAAAAGTTGACAAATCCCTAATATAATTGAGCTAGTCACAAGATTATGTGAAGATTGCATGACAAGTGATGTGGTCCTATGAAGGGATATTAGTTTGTTTCTTTACTTGATACTGTGAGTGCACCTCTGTGATTATATGCATTATTCTTAAAAATGCTAAAAGGGGTTTTTCTGGTCCAATCTGTAAAGAGCTTGGAAGTCATTACTCCTATTCTGACAAGAAAAGAAGCTAAACAAACTGAGAAGCAGATATTCTTCTGGGATCTTTTAGATAATCGAGATCACAGGGCAAACTGCTGTTCTTAAATGGAGAGACAGACAGGCAGGTGTAGCTAATAACAGTTTACCAGAAGCAGAAGGCACAGCTGAAGCCACTACTAGTAGGAACAATTAGAACTGTAATTGACAAATTGCGGAGGCTCAGTATCGACTGGATTCAGAGTTAGAAACCCCCATGGAGGCCCAGCCTAAGAGACCCCCTGCAATTTCTCCAATTTTACCTTCAGGAGCCCTACAGAATTCTCACTGTAGGGATTACATAAAATCTCCCTTTTTCCTGCAGTGAGAAGGGAAAAGTAACCATTCTGAAATATACCCAGGGCTCTCTGTGCTCCTTAACAAGGCCTGCCCTCAGGGAAAACTGTTTTACCAGAGCCTGACTGGGGTTTTGCAAAGCCAAATTGACTGGGGGTAGGAGTGGGGGAGATGGGGTGGGGAAAGGAAATACCCAACTCCAGCTCCCCCTTTATGCTTCCACAGGGGAGGGAAATACCCACCTCAGGTTCATTGAAAGACTGAGACCTAATCATAGTATGATAGGATGCTTTCTCTTCCCCACATCTTACTACCACATCAACAGGGCTCCTGTATAACCACAGGGTATTATAGCTAAAAGAACTGCAAACCTCAGATCCTGTTTAAGAATTCTCTGGGGACAAACAAAGACAATGGGGGAGAAAAAAAAGGACAATAGAGGAAATGTTAGCTTTCAACACCACAGCTACAGCAAATAGTAACACAGCCTAACCTTCAGTCAGATAAACATAAAACCTCACACTAAAGGCCTGTTTACCTCAGTTCCTTTTTTTTTTTTTTTCGTCTTTTTTGTCTTTTTTCGTGTCCGGCAATGGATTGCAACCCTCAGTGTTGCCCCCGTACCGGACCGGGG